>NW_026937165.1:0-75975 GCF_032062105.1 Saccostrea cuccullata
TTTTTTAAATCCAAAATTAAGGTTTTTTTTTCTTTTACGGTCACCTTTATTGTTTTCATGTGTAGTGAAGAGTGGATTTGAAAGCAAGATTGAATTATGACAATGTTTATTTGGACACTTTTTTAGTGGTATTTACTGCAATATATTCCTTTGACAATCACCTGTCAAAACAGACTCCCATAGGGTATTAAGATTACCTATACAAAGACTCTTAGCCAATCAGCTGCACATGGCCCCTCTTCAGTCAGGAAAAAGGATATGGGGGTGGGCTTAAAAATCTGTTTATTTTGAATGTTATGGACACTTTTATCAGTAATATGATACATCATTTGATTTATGAATAAATGTACTTTAAATGTTTACCCCTATTGTCACTCTCAGATTGTCATGATAGATTTTATATTTCTTAATTTAAGAAAATTTTATGAAAATGCAGGGTACAGATCATCAAATTACCTAGAAATCTAAAAATCTTGTATTTTACATATTTAAGAGTGTGTGTGTGTTTAAGAGGTATCAACAACTTACTTGTAATAATTAGTTCCTTTTATTGTCTAACAGTTTTTACATATTTCAATTTTAAAATTTCATACTTGCCATTTTTTGCCATTTTCTTTCCTGTATTGCCTTAGTATACACAATATGCAATTTTACATGTAGATATCAACCAATTTCAATCAAACTTGGTATATTAGTTAAGTAGTATCTAAGGATTTCAAATATGGCCTTAAAATTTAGGATCCGGGCCACAATTAAAGGGTGAAGGTCAAATGGCTAAAACGTAGCACATGTAGGAAATTCATATGCCTCCCTTTCAATGATAAAAATAAAAATAGCTCACATGTTTTAGATACTTTTGGGGTATAGAATAAAAGAAAAGTGTCTAAAGTTTACAATGATATGCAGCAAGGTGCATTTCAAGCAAAAATTATGCCTAGAAATATGAATTGAAAAGAGCATTCATTTGGTTTGTTTACACTTTTTTTGCCAAGCGAGGGGCTATCCCGAGGTCATGACGTCAGAAGTTTATTAATAACCAGGGAATTCCACATTCAACACCCCTATTTCTGGATGTGAATATTTATCTGACACATTGCTCTATCATGTGGTCAAAGATATTTTGGAAATGAAGATTTTTTAAAAAGTTACAAAGAAAATAAAACACATGTTTTTACTATATAAGTCTATATGTAAGCTAATTGTGGTCCGGGTCCTTATGATTCCAGGTGTCATAACAGTATTACACTGTAATGGCGGACGCAAAATAATCCCGGAATCTTCCCTTCAGATTCGGACAATTTTTTTTATGAGATGAAAAACAACATGTAAACTTCCTGTATTGACCAGATTTATAAAAATTTAGGGCGTGCTGATTTTTCTATATACTGTCAAGAGTGGGGAGTGATTAGGCCCTAGACTAGATTTTCAAGCACCTGCTCGACTTCGACAGAAACAAACTTGCGTGCCTTGCTGGATGGCTATGTATTTTTGGTACTAAAATCTTTATAAAGAATGGTTTTACAAGATCTGAAAAAAGGAAACTTCTCAGAAGTTTGTTTTGAATTAGTTACATCTACTCAAACATGCGCAATTTTGGTAAGAATATATAGCAGAAATTAATACTGTTGTGACACCTAAAGGAAACATGTTTACTGCGAATTCGCTATATATTTTCTTACGAATTCGTTATACGGATATAACGAATTACGGATATAGCGAAGTAAATTCCAAGGTCCCCAGGACTTCGCTATAACCGAGTTTTACTGTATCATGTTAATATATACATGTTCAATTACAGGCAGATGCACAGAAAAATTTGAAGTTGACATCAGATTCATATCAAAATTAATCCCATCATATGGCATGCCCCAACAGAGAGTGTACTAAAATTAAGCATCTGCTATGAACAGTTAATAAGAAAACTGCGACGAAAATTTATGTATGAAACGGACAGATGCACAGACAAACAGGAAGTTGACATCATATATATATGGCATGCCTCAGAAAAGATTGTGTTAAAATTTCAAGCATCTGCGAGGAGTAGTTGCCGAGAAAACTGCGACGAATATTTGATATATATGAAACGAACAGACGCACAGACAAACAGGAAGTTGACAACGGATTTAAACAAAAATGTATCCCACCATATGGCATGCCTAAGAGAAGATTGTGTTAAAATTTCAAGCATCTGCGAGGAGTAGCTGCTGAGAAAACTGCAACGAAAATTTGTTATGTAGGAAACAGACAGATGCACAGACAAACAGGAAGTTGACAACGGATCTAACAAAAATGTATCCCACCATATGGCATGCCTAAGAAAAGATTGTATTAAAATTTCAAGCATCTGCGATGCGTAGTTACTGAGAAAACTGCAACGAAAATCTGTTACGGACACATGGACACACTGACGGACAACAGACAGAAACACAATGGTAAAACAGTATACCCCCCCCCTATGAGGTTGTCCATGCTTTTTTTCATATATATGTGAAACTAAAATATATCAAAATCGTAAAAAAAACCTTCTGGCACGTAATACATTAAATCGTAAGAAAGCCTGGAAAACGTGAAAGATTTCTTTCTTGGCACACCTTCAGCTGATATAATTTTTTTTTGCCTTTTTAACCTTGACCTAAGAGTTTGACCCACTTGAAAAAACTTGAACCTTGGTCATAAGTTTTGAACAGTTAGAACTGAAGGTTTCATATTTCACAGACATATTTCCAACACTTTTGACCTAGACCTTTGGCATACATTTGAGAGGATTCTAACCTCACCATAAGCTGCCATACGGGGCATCAGTGTTTCACAAACACATCTTGTTAACTCATATGTAGACGCCACACTTGACGGTTGAGAACAGGGCCATTGAGCAGTGAGGGTAGTTTTTCGTGCCAGAACCTCGATTTAGACGGTCTCACCCGAAGGACTGGTCTCCGAGGCCCACAATGGGATTCGAACCCGCAGCGAAAGATCAAATCCTTACTTATAGACTCTAGATCAGACCTCTAACCACTGCGCCACGCGGGCGACTTCTCACATTCCCAAGTTTTCTTTCCGCTTTCCACTCCGAGTCATAGCGCTGTGTCAATATATCGAATATTCAATACGTATCGATATTTAGGAATGTAATGAAATAAACATTAAGGAGATAGCACATCTTTAATACCATTACAAAATACATAGACAACTATATTTTAAAATGTTATGTTAGACTCAACCAGTTCTTATCCAATTGATGCATTAAATGTCATTTACAAGACATTTTTGATTAACTTAATAAATAATCCAATATATTGCATACCGCTTTATAAAATATTGTATCGTATCGAAAAATTTTGCTCAATACGTATACATTGTACACAGCCCTACTCGAAGATTTCTTATTTATGATCGTATTGTGATAAAGACTGCTTGTATTTCTTATGCAAGTCTATTAGCAGCAAAGTTGCATTTTCGTCCAAGAATTATCGAAGTTATTACCTGTTTCGTCTTTGTGTGGTTCTCTGGTACCACACTGCTGCAGAGCGATGGACCCCTTGGTGATCAACGAGTGGATGAGTACATGCATGGTTTTTAAAACAACCATGCTGTCGAAAAAATCGCCACATTTTTAATATTGAAAAAATGTTATACTTTCCATGCTTGTTTTTTTTATTTTTTTTTTATTTTTTATTTTTTTTTTTACTTTTTTGGATTCTCTCGAAAAAAAAATAGTGTCAGATCAAAAAGTAAAATAGGAAGTGCACAATGAATTTGTGAAAGTTTCATTATTTTTTTTTATTGAGTAATATAGGAGGAGATGCCTCTGCGGATAAGAGATCCAAAGCGTAAAAGATGGACGGACGTAAAGACAGGTAGACGGACGGACATTCCGAATACTATATACATATACCCTCCCACTTTTCAAGCAGAGGTATGATTAATACCCCCCCCCCCAAAAAAAAAACAAGATGTGTGGCAACATAGCAAAGATTATGCTTTTCTTAAATGCAAATTTAATTAATTGGTACCAAAAGTAGGGTATTCTCACTGGAAAACAAATGTGAAACTTGAAAGTAAGCCAATGTTAAAGTTTTTTTTAATAAGTACAAAAATCTCCAAGGTCAAGGTCAAAACGTCAATGTACTTAGTATCAAATGAAAGGTCTTGCCACATAGAATACTTATGTAGAGTGTGGAAGCCATAGCCCTAACCGTTCAGAAGTTATGGCCAACGTTCAATTTTTTAAAAAGAAGGTCAAACTCCAAGGTCAAGGTCAAAGTTCTTTTTATCAAATGAAAGGTCTTGTCATTAGGAACATTTATGTAAAGTATGAAAGCACTAGCCCTAACTCTTAAAAAAATTATGGTAAATGTTTGCTTTTTAAAGTAGGTCAATCTCAAAGGTCAAGGTCAAAGGGTCAAAGTTCTTGGTATACAATGAAGGGACTTCTCACAAGGATTACATATATGAAGTATGAAAGTCCTATCCCTCACCGTTCAAAAGTTATGGCCAAGGTTAAAGTTTTTTCACAAGTACGGAAATCTACAAGGTCAAGGGGTCAAGGTTGTAGGTATCCAAAAAAAGGTCTTTCAACAAACATAACATGTGAAGTATAAATGTCCTGGTATCTACTGTTTAAAAGATATGGCCAAACTAAAAGTTTGAAATTTTTGTGTAAAAGTGGGTCAAACTCCAAGGTCAAGGTCAAATTTGGTGGTGCCCAAAGAAAGGTCTTGTCACAAGGAATATACATGTGAAATATGAAAGTCATAGCTCCACTAAATCAAAAGTTATGGGCAAGGTTAAAGTTTTTGCGGACAAACAGAGAGACAGACAGACGGACGGACATGACAAAAACTACATACCCCGAAACTTCGTTTACGGGGGCATGAAAATATTACTGCATAACAGATACGCCAGTTCTTATGTTATCTGGGTCACCTATTGCTATCCGTTTTTGTCCGTCATCGTACGTCGTTAATCGGTCGTAAACTCTCGAACATTTTCAGCTTCTTCTATTGAGTCGCTGCATCAATTGCAACCAAATTCGGCATAAAGCATCTATGGTTGAACAGGAATAAAAATTGTGAATTTAAGAACCCTGCCCCCTTTGAGAGATGGGGCCAAAACTACCAAATTTGATGCACTAGAGCGGGTCTCTATTGATTATTTAGTAAAGATGTATTAATTTCTTTGAAAATCGTCTCTGCTCCTGGGTATTAAACGAATTTTAATGTATAGTTATGACGAGGAAGGGTGTTTTTTCCCAATATTGTGAATTGCATGTCCCAGAGTCAAGGGACTTGTGTTAATGGGGCGGGGCTCTATGATTGTATATTATTTAACGTCCCATTCGAGAATTAATTTTTTATTCATATAGAGACGTCATCGTATTCCGGTGAAGGGCTTCAAATTTAGACCTACACTAGGCACTCAGAGATTGAGCAGTGAGGGTTCTTTATCGTGCCAACGCCTATACAGTGACATGGGACCTACGTTTTTAAGGTCATTTCCGAAAGGCCTTTGACTTTCACTTCAAATGTCGAAATTTTGGCGAAGGAACAATCACTACCTATGTTTGACGCAGCATCGTGAACGAGAATCGGGCCCAAGTCTCCCGATTATAAAACGAACTGATTCTATAGTGAAAATGCATTACACTAGGCACTCAGGGACATTGAGCAGTGAGGGTTCTTTATCGTGCCAACGCATATACAGTGACACGGGACCTACGTTTTTAAGGTCATATCCGAAAGACCTGTGACTTTCACTTCAAATGCCGAGCTTTTAGCGAAGGAACAATCACTACCTATGTTTACGTCCGAGGTTTGACGCAGCATCATGAACGAGAATCGGGCCCAAGTCTCCCGATCCTGAAACGAACTGATTATATAGTGAAAATGCATTGATTCTTTGAAAAAATTATCTTCTCCTCTGTTCCTGGTTATTATACAAACTAGCTACACACGTAGTAGTGTTGAGGAAGGGTGTATACAGTCTGAAATTGTAAATTTCATGGCCCCAGAGTTAGGGGTTCTCTTGTTAGGGCGGGGTTATTTTGCTTATATTTTTAAAATGCATTGTTTCTTTGAAAATATATTTTTCTGCTCCTTGGTGTTAAACAAATGTAATGTATAGCTAAGATATAGAAGGTGTGTCTTTTTCCAGATTTGTGAATTGCAAGGCTTCAGAGTCAGGAGTTCTGGTGTTCAAGTGGGGCTCTTTAGATTATACAGTGAAAATGGAATAATTCTTTCAAAATCTATTTCTCTGCTCCTGGGTATATAACAAACTTACTACTAAGGTATGATGGGAAAGGTGCCTCTTCTACCATTGTATCATGGCCTCGTGGTCAGAGGTTATGACGTTAGCTTGGGTCTCTATTGATTATGTAGTGAAAATGCATTCTTTAAAAAATATTCTCCTCTGCTCCAAAAACTAGCTGCATAAGTAGTTTTGGTAAGGAGGGGTGCCTCTTCCAAAATTGTGATTTTCACGGCCCCGGGTATAGAAGTTCTGGTGAAGGGGGGGGGGGCTCTAAAAATACTCAAAACAAAACTTCGCCTAGATATTCTTGTGAGAAATATACAAAAATTTCATATCTGTATGTGCAACCCCTGCAAAGAACTAGAGGTACTGTGAGCAATGAGCTCACTAAATAATAATACCCCCCCCCGCCTCCCATATGAATATAATGGCAGTATCCATGTTTTACTCTGGAAAATCCAAAGTATATGTCAGATCAAAAAGTAAAATAGGAGGTGCACAATGGCAACATGTAATAAAGATTTTGTGAAAGTTTCATGAAATTTCCTTCAGTGGTATGAGAGGAGTTGCGGATAAGAGATGGGTACATGTACCCCAAAGCGTGACAGACGGACGGACATACCGATTACTATCTACCCTCCCGCTTTTCAAGCGGAGGTATAATGAACGGAAACTGTTGATGGACCGAACTGACAGACAGCAGCAAAGCAATATACCCTCACTTTAAAAAATATAGGGAATCACTGTTTAGTTTATTGGGTATGCCAGGAACATTAATAACAGTTCGAATTGTGGGATTATTTATGCTAAATATCCCACAATTCTAACGATTGTTGATTCCCTGGCATACCTAATAAACTAGATAAAGATTCCTTAAATATGATCAGAAGAGCCCATTGGAACAAAAGTACTTACTTATTTAGGTAACTGTCCTTCATTCTTTCTGCAAAACTACTGCACTTACTCTGCTTTTAGTGATAAATTTTCACCATAATGCCTGCAATTAATCAAAGTGTATTATATATTAGCAAGAAGTATTTAGTCCTCATACCTACGAAGAACAGCCTTTGAATTCAAGTCAAATGCTTATATGTGCTTCCCCGTTTTATTGTGTAAACCGGACCACAGCATCACAGCAGCTGTTTTTGCACCTTATATGCAGCACCGAACCAATACCATAACGTTTTTCCAGTGTTGATAGGTGTAGTGGCACTTTGCATAATATGACAAAACATCTGCCTAGTAAGGTGGCCTAATTCTACGATCCTGCTACCTTCTGTCCATTCTTTCGATATTTTGGCGATGGGCCCATCACCTACTTCAACTTCGCAACCGAAGTTGTCCAGTGCACCACCAAATACAACTGGTTCGTGGAAGTCATGGCAGAGACCATGAAATTCACAAATTTTGTTCCCCTTCACCCATAGCTATTGGGTTCAGTGGTTCCATAAAGGAAGCTAAAATGTTCTAAAGTTTATGACCGACGTACGACTGACGAAAACAGATAGCAATAGGTCACAGGTGACCTAATAAAATCCCTGATAATTTGGTTTCAAGAAAGGCTGAATATGAACTAGTGTTCTTTAATGAAATAAAACATGTGGAGCATCCATTTGATAATGCGACACAGACCTTTCAATTTCTTAGAGACATCAAATTATCTGTGCCAATACCTGTTATTAGATTTAGCCCAGGTGGATCAACACAGACAACTCTTGTTGTTTCCATGGCTCCAACAAATACATATGACCCTGACATTCTAATAACTTATGCAAGAATGTTACAGCAGGCAAGACCAAAGCTTCTGGAGTTTTATACGAGACAAATGAAGCGTGTTTAGAAAGAAAAAATGAACAACATCACAACTTTGTCTCCTTCATTACTAGAGTTAATCTACAAAGAAATAGGATTTGATGGTTCACAAGCTGTAACCCTGTCACACAAGAAGGGGAGGCCAAAGAATAAGTTTGACGTTTTCTTTAACAAACTTGGATCCACCGTAGAGGACATCACTGCAGCTGATGACAGAAGACATGGACAAACACATCTGAGTGAATGTATATCTATTCCTGATCACATCAAACAAGCTTCTTCTAATTGCCCTCCTGAAACAACTATACCATCAGCAAGTCTTGTTTGTCTGCAATTTTTTGCCTCGAGAAGTTGTAAATTTTACATCTAGATTAAACGTTCAGTTCAAGATTCAGAAGGACAACTTCGACTAGCTCACCTAGACAGTCATTTCTGCAATGACCAGTTCAAATATTTGAAATTATATGCTGTTGAGGAGAGAGACAAGAGCGTGCTGGTTTTTTGTGACGATAAAGCCAAAATACTAGTTGGTGACCCAGGGACAGCCATTTCAAGTGGAGTGAGAGGAAAAAAGTACCTACCACATCGACATTGGTGGCTCTGAACCATGATATGACAACCTCGTTAACACAATCTGTTGTTCTTAAGTCTGCTTAAGGGTCAAGTTACAACGATTTTAAATGACTCAGTATTTTAAACTGCCTCTCCCTTCCGTCATGCTGCAGATCTGTCAAAAATGATGCATGTGATTTTAACAAATTTTGCTGAAGTTTACTGATGGAGGTGTTGATCAGAGAAGTAATTTGGAGTCTGTCAAGTTGCCAACATATGCTTGTTCCAAGGAATATATTCTTGATTTCTTGGTTCATGAACGGTGTGCCCCTGGACAGCGATGGAAAATGTGAAGCAAAGAATAATGGAGAGATTCATTCGATTGAGTCTGAAAAAGTCATGGATCCTGTCACTGATGAGAAAATCGACATCCTGAAACGACACCTAATGGAAATGTTTCAAGAAATGGATCTCAGCAAGTTACAAAAAGCTCAATCACACTAAATCAATTGGTGCTTATCAAGACTGGTTAGAAATTAATAGTAAGAGCTCACATTACTTGATGAACTTGATGAAACTGGCAGTCATTACAAGCCCTACAAGATGAAAGTGAAGAAAACAACTGAAAAAGATCGGCCCTCATTAAAACCACCAAAGCAAACAAAGGAAAGGTATATAAATAAAAAAGGTAGCTGCAGTCAGGGAAATACCACAGAAATCACCAGAAAATGAAACAGGACAAGATGTCATAGAACCACAAAATGTCCATGAAGACAGCTATATTAAAATGCCCATTTCTTCTCCAAGTTTATGCACAGTCCAAAACGCAAGATCACTCATAGAATGTGTAGAGTGTCGAAAACCCGGGGTTATACACTCAAAATTATGACTCACTGAGAGCCAGCAGTGTTCTCTTGCGTGTGGAATAAATGACTATGAGTATACCTGTGGATCCCCACTACTGCCACCAGTCAACCCACTTTTCAAGACCTTTATGTCCAGAACCCTTGCATGTGATATTCCAGTTGAGCTCGCTTATTATAAAAGTGGTCTAGAAAAGCCATAAATATGATGTTACTGTTGGCAGAGGGAGAAATTCACAAGGAACTCTTTAAAAAATTCAAAACTCTGCTGCCTATATGTAAACCAAACTGGTTTAAATTTCAATCCGGTTTACCTCGGTAAAACAAATGAACAGTTTATACAAGATGGCGTCAAAAAGATGCAGAATAACATACATTTGTACAGTCATGTATTAACCAAATTACACATGCAAATAAATTTGTTAAAATTTAATCAAATGAACAATTTCCACATTTTTAACACATGGAAAGATAAACACTCGGGTATATATATAATGACTCTATTTAAACTGTCTTTACAGTATGTTAAACAATTTACCATACATGTTGAAGTCTGCCCAAATGATTCAAAACTTATTTTTGAAAAGGAAAATTTTACATATTCTGTTCATTATTATTGAACAAACACCATTATTTTCAATACACAGCATTTGTCTATTCTCTGAAGCCTTATATATAAAACATCAAATTTCAGAGTGTGGCATTTTAGTCAAAAGAGTTGTTTGTCCTAAAAACAATTATTTATAACTTTTTTTCTTTATTAGAATAGTCACCATCTTTCATCACCGCCATATTGGAATACTTCCCGCTCTTTCGTAAACCGAATAAACCACCATTGGAGGTGGTTTAGTTGGTTTAACGAACTGGTTTCAGTTACAGCCAAAACAAATGGAAAACCGGTTCTGGGTTTAAACTAGTTTAAAACCAGTTTGTGGAACAAATGAACAGTTTACAAAACTGGTTCAAAACTAAACCCAGTTTTTGAGAAACAAATTCGCCCTAAATTATGTATCTTAGTGAAGTCTACTTGTGTGCAAAGTTAAATTGGAACCAGACCAAAACTGTAGGAGGAGAAGCGTTTTAAAGGAATTTCAAAGAAATTGATATTTAAAGTAACCATGGCAACAGTATTTATCAAAATTAAGAATCAATGCACTTAATTATGTATCTTAGTATAGTCTACTTGTATGCCAAGTTATACTGAAGTCAGACTAAACCTGTGGGATGAATAATGTTTTAAAGGAATTTCACAGAAATTTCTATTTTTAGTAACAATGACAACACAGTTCATTGAAATCAAAAGCCGATGCAATTAATTATGTATCTTAGTGTAGTCTACTTGTGTGCCAAGTCATATTGAAGACAGACTAAAACTGTTGGATGAGTAATGTTTTAAAGGAATTTCACAGAAATTTCTATTTTTAGTAACTATGGCAACACCGTTCATTGAAATCAAAAACCGATGCATTCAATTAGGTATCTTAGTGTGGTCTACTGGTGTGCCAAGTTATACTGAAATCAGACCAAAACTGTAGGAAGAATAGCGTTTTAAAGGAATATCAAAGGAATTTCTATTTTTAGTAACCACGGCAACACCGTTCATCGAAATCAAAAACCGATGCACTAAATTACGTATCTTAGTATAGTCTACCTGTGTGCCAAGTTATATTAAAATCAGACCAAAACTGTAGAAGGAGTTGTGCTTTGAAGGAATTTCACAGAAATTTCTATTTTTAGTAACTATGGCAACGTTCATTGAAATCAAAATCCGATGCACTAAATTATCTTAGTGTAGTCTACTTGTGTGCCAAGTTAAATTGAAATCAGACCAAAACTGTAGGAGGAGTAGCATTTTGAAAATTGTTTACAGACAGCTAGACGGACGGACGACGGACACCTTACTATCGCATAAGACCTTCTGGTCTCTGACCAGTAGAGCTAAAAATACTGAAAAAACTATATAAAGGAGCTTTATAGATAGTTTTCGATTGACCAAGAGTTACTTCCCGTTGGCCGCCATACTGGAGGTCCAAATGCTCATATTCCTTCATTGTTCAACCAATTTAAAATTTTTATATTTGCTATTTTGAATTAGAAATCATTATTTTTCTGAAGTATATAAATTTTTGGAAGCCTCCTTTATTTAAAAAAAAATATTTGATAAAGATTTTCCACCAAATATTTCTGCTATATTTTCTTAAACTTGGTAAGACAAAGAGGGAAAATCACTGAGTCGACCTCAAAAAAGGCGGTCAACGGGAGGTAACTTTCGCTAAATTCAGGCCTATCGAAAACTATCTATACACAGTGTACTGTCTATTATAAAATACCACTTGTGTTGTGCGTCAAGACATAAAATTTAATTGTAAAGGATTATATTGAGTGACCTGTGATGTTATTTTTAATCGTGTATTCAGTTCATATCCAAAAATTGCTGTCGGAAAAAATAAAAATAAAAAATTAATTTCCTATCTACCTACCATATTTTACTTAAGGTGGCAGGAATCAAGACTATATTTTCCGGGAATTTCCGTACTTTCCAACTTAAATTTTTGGCCATACCATGATTATGAAGATGAACTTTTCAGCACAACGCCTTGTAAACCGCTGCATGCAATTTCGTCAAACTTTGCAGACATTTAGGACAACATATGTAGATGTGGATATATTACCAGGAATTTCCGATTCCTTTATTTTTTCCGGGAATTTCTGCACTTCGACTTTTGGGGGAGCGTGGGGTACATGAGCTTGCTCACTTATTCTTTTATTATAATTGAAAATATGTGGCTCCTTATTAAAAGAGGCTTCAAGGAAGGATATGGAAAATTGAGAACAAAGACGATCTCTTCCGTGAAATTCAACACATCTAGATCGACATAACACCAGAGCCTGCACATGACCATACCGAGACGGTTACTTAGTGTAATACGCTTTTAAAAGGTTATCAAACTTTAATTTCTGAAATGAAATAAACGAGCTACAATGTTGAACCTTCTTTCGTCGCGAATGGAAACATGCCGGCATTTTGTGCGAATATAATTATATTGAATCAATACACTTCCATTTATATACTAGTACCCAAAAATAAAAATTTACTGTAAGACACTGATTACAAACTTTTAGTTCATAATATTATTTTCGTTATATTTTTTCATGCCCGAGATTTATTGATTGTATATTGTTTAACGCCGAGTCGGCAATTTTTCAGCCATATTTCGGCGGACTATTAGGTTAATGGATCGATAAAGTTTTTGGTTTCTCTGGCGGCCCGCAATGAGCCTACTCTTTTTCGAACCCCAGAGAATCGATCTTTTACGTGCCAAGGGGGTTGTCATCCCTGACACGGGGCACCATTTAACGTCCCGTCCGACGGACTTAAATATTTTTAAAAATATATATACTGTTAAAAATAATGTATAAACTGTTGATAAAATAAATTCATATATGTTAATGTATTTCTAGTTAAAATTACTTTCAAATTTTTTTTTTCAAATTTTACTATAATAATCCGTTTCTTGTAGATATTCTAAAATTTTGTAAACATGAACATTTTTAAAAAGTTCATACATTGTTTTTACACTTCCAAAAAGTCTACTTCGAATAGGTGTAAAAGCGGAACATTCTAAAAGTATGTGATTTATAGTTATTGGACAGTCGCAGGATATACATTCTGGCTGTGACTCCCGATTCAATAAATATTCATGTGTAATTTTTGAATGCCCAATACGTATTCTTGATATAATGCCCGAGAAACCTCTTTGTTAAGTGATTTCATCCAAGTTACGTAAAAAAAAATTAATACGTACACATATAAATTTGTAAATTGAAACAAAATGGGAATAGAGAAGGCTGTTTTCATTTAAATGTTTAATTTATTGAAAAATTAATTTATACATAACTGGTATGTAAAAAAAAAACTTGTGTCATTGAAAATTGATCAAGATTGTCTCTTAGTTGTATGATATAATTTAGTGTATTAGAAAGGTTCAAGGTTACTGTGTCATTATTAAACTCGAAGAATGCTGTTCCGACAAATATACTAAAAAAAGAATTTAAAAAAGTAATTGTTGCTTCATCATGCAATCATACGTCAATGATTGGCTCTGCAATAATAGGAGAAGGCTTTTACAGTCATGTACAGTAAAATCGATATGAATGGGGGGGGGGGGTCAAAGGTTTGAAGCATTAGAAGTCATCGACGTATAAACCCCCCCCCCCCCCCCACACACACACACGAAATAGGGTTTTTGAAGTATGGGCTACTTTGCATTTTTTGGGGGGGGGTTTTTTTTTTTTTTTTTGGCCTGGGTGGACCCCCCCCCCCCCCCCTTGGAAAAATTTTCTGCATCCGCGCCTGTCTGTAAATTGTGATCGTATCTGTTATTGAAGCCCTAGACCAAAATTTAAAAACACATCATATACTGTTCTTTATTGAAAATGTACTGTAGGCAGCACATTTCTAAGGCGTTCAAATACAGTGGTACCGAAAACGACTTGAAGACCCTTGTAAGCGATTCATAAAAGGGGTGGTTTAAGGTGGTTTTCATCCCAAAATCGAGAATAACTGATTGTTTGAAAATTGTTCAGTGTCAATATATTTACATTTATTTTCATAGATATTTGTTGAATTCCGAGTCATTTTGGTATACCAGGAAATACGAAGGCTGAAAGTGCTGAAAAATGCACTTCAGTATGAAATGGTACACTTTAAATTCCTAATACTGATCTAAAATCTTGAGTAAAAAGTTATATTTCACTTTTGCAAATATTTTGCGATTTTTGCAATGTTGATAAACTTTATGCAATACAAAATAAAGTTTACCAGTCATCTTATTTCGAATTTGAAAGGGCAGGACGAAGTCATAATGTCAAGGTTACGCATTGGACATTCAAAGTTTACTCACCTGTATTTACTTTAAATATGGAACCACAACCCAAATGCATATCTAATGACTGCAATAGCTATTTTTGCAATTACCATATTCTTTTAGAATGTTCCGACTAGTTTTCGCCTATTCATAATAAACCTTTTTCCCTTTCGAAGAAGGGGGCATATTGCTTTGCGCTGTCTGTCGGTCCACCACCGGTTTCCGTACATTTTCTTAGCCGGGATTACACGCATTGAACTGAAATTTGATATGCATATTTATCATAAGAATTTCTAGGTCAAGTTCTATTTGGGTATGATTCAGCCATTTTGGACAGAATTATGCCCCTTGGACTTAGATTGGTTGATTGATTGTATGTTGTCTAACGTCCCTCTCGAGAATTTTTCACTCATGGAGACGCCAACACTTGCCGGTGGAGGGCTACAAATTTAGTCCTATGGTCGGCACTCAGGGCCTCTGAGCAGTGAGGGATATTTTTCGTTCCAGCAACTAGTGCGACACGGGGCCTCGGTTTATACTGATTCATCCGAAGGACCGGTCTCCACGTTCCACAGTGAGATTCGAACCCGCGACGTAAGGATTGACTCCTTACTTCCCGACTCTAGAGCAGACGCTCTAACCACTTCGCCACACGGACGACTATGAATGAACGAAAATTAAGAAATAAAAAATAGATTGGAAAAAATAAACACACAAATAATACTTATAAATGGAAAATTAAAAATAAACAAATTCAAGAAAGATAGCCGTCATATAAGTATAAAGAAACGAATTAAATTCTTTCGCTTTAATAAATATTCTTACAGTGAAAATTAACATAAGCTAGATGAAATAAGAATATAAAGTCCACCGAGAACCTGTTTTATACGCAACAACTCTCCTCATGCCCCTGTGCTAAAAATAACGACATATAAAACTATAAATACTAATAAAACAAACGGGGCGGGGCACTTTGAGAGGGGTGAGAGAGGTCCTAGGGAGTTTTGGTATAAAATTACATTGCAAAAGCTCAAAATCTTGAAATATCGCCCGGTAATGATAGTGTTTAATACAGACAGAATGTATAAATTTACGACCTTGAACTTTGACCTTTTGACCTCAAAATCAATAGGGGTCTTCCTTTGGCCACAGGGGGTTGTTATGTAAAATTTCATTGCAAAAGCTCAGAGTTCTCGAGATACTGCGTGGAAACGAAAGTTATAAAAGACAGAATTTGCGAATTTATGACCTTGACATTTGAACTTTTGACATTAAAATCAATAGGGTTCTTCTTTAGTCCATAGGAAGTTGCTATGCAAAATTTCATTGCGAAAGCTCAAAGGGTTCTCGAGATATCGTGTGGAAACGAAAGCGTTACAGACAGACAGAAAGACGGACGGACGGACAGACCCAAATTAATATCCCCCACTTTTCAAGCGGGGGACAACAATTTAAAAGCAAACTGATATGACAATTCAATTTAAAAAACTTTTACAAGTTGTGGTATCAATTTAAATTATTTTTTGGTAGGTCCTGTAACTATGGTGTTTGTCATGGATATTGGCCTGTGTAGCTCTGTCGGTGGAGCACCTGTCTTGTGATGCCGGGTCCAGGGTTTGATTTCCGCTATAACCATACATTTTCTATTTTCCTGTTAGAGTCAACAAACTGTTCCCTATTCTGTCGATACACTTTCCGAAGAACATAGGTGTTAAACACCGTTACCCTACATAGGCATCGGAACTTTTTTTGCAAATATATACTAGAATATAGGCATTGAAAATTGCGGTTTACCTTTTATTTGTTGGTTTAGCCCTCTCCCCCCCCCCCCCTTTCAATTGCCTTCCGACGCCTATGCCCTAGACTTTGATATGCTCCACTGAGAACAACTCCAGAGTCGAACACTTGTACCCTAGTCTAAGGATGGGCTCTACTGAGAACAACATTATAGTCAAACATCTGTCTGTATCCTAGGCTTCTTAGATTGAAAAAAACATGACAAACACCTGTACCCTAGTCTATTGATATGCTCTACTGAAAAAAAAAAAACATGAAGTCACACACCTGTACATGTACCCTGGGCTTTTGCAGCAATCTAGCTGCAAGTTTATTCACTGTAAAAATTAAGGTCATGAGTTTTAATCTTATATATTATTTTGCAAATATTGTTTGGTTTCACAATAAATAGCTTTTCCTCCCTATCATTACTCAATATTTCATTGGATATAATCTTTTATCGGTATCTGAGATTGAAGAATTCAACAAAATGGAATCCATAACAATTTTGTTATTGCATGGTTATAGCAAGTAAAAAACAGTATATATGCACTTCAAGTGTATAGACAACTGTATTTTTAAGTCACCTGAGTGACTCATTGATATCCGTTTTCGTCCGTCGTCGTCGTGTGTCAACATTTGAACATTTTCAGCTTCCCTGAAACCACTCAAGCAAATTTTGTATACAGCATCTATGGATAAAGGGAAACAAAATTTGTGCATTTCATGGTCCCTGCCCCCCCCCCCCCCTTTAGGGCCTGAGGGATGGGGCCAAAACCACTAAAATTAATAAAATCTTTAAAAATCTTCTTTATTCCTGGACATCAAGCAGGCAAACTGTTAGCATGAATGTAATGAGCGTTCAGTCCTCTACCAAAATTGTGAAATTAATGGCCCCAGGGTCGGGTTCTAGTGCTAGGTAGGGACTTTATAGATTATATAGTTATATAGTGAAAATGGATTATTTCTTTGAAAAACTTCTTCTCTGCTCCTAGGTATTAAATAAACTAAGTACATAGTTATGATGAGCAAGAGTGCCTCTTCCAAAGTTGTGAATTTTATGGCCCCAAGGTCAGGAGTTCTGGTGTTAAGGCGGGGCTCTATTTATTATATAGTGTAAATGTATTAATTCTTTTAAAATCTCCTCCTCTGCTCCTGGGTATTAAATTAACTAAGTACATAGTTAAGATGAGCGAGAGTGCCTCTTCCAAAAGTGTGGATTTTGTGGCCCCAGGGTCGGGTTCTGGTGTTAGGGCGGGGCTTTATTGATTTTATAGTGAAAATGCATTAATTCTTCAAAAATCCTCACCTCCACTCCTGGGTATTAAAGAAACTATCTAAGTACATAGTTATGATGAGCAAGAGTGCCTTGTACAAAATTGTGAATTTCATCGCCCACGGTCAGGGATTCTGATGTTAGGGTGGGGCTCTTTTGATTAGTGAAAATGTATTAATTTTTTGAAAATCTTCTCTGCGCCTGGGTATTAATAAACTAAGTACATAGTTATGATGAGCAAGAGTGCCTCTTCCGAAATTGTAAACTTTATGGCCCCAGGGTCAGGGATTCTAATGTAAGGTCGGGATCTTTTGATTACATGGTGAAAATGCATTGTTTCAAAATCTTGTCTACCCCTGGGAATTAAATAAACTAACTTACTGTAAACGTATTACATTTGGCTGTGTATTCTTTTTAGCGCCTTTGGCGGAGAGAAACGTCCGCTAATTCAAGTGCAACACTAAATGTCTTGCACATATACTCATGTGTACGAAAATGATTAAATGCGCTAAATCAGATCTACGCTAACCTGTTCAAAAACCATTTCCGCCAGATATCGTACACGTCAGATATAAAACATTTACAGTAGTATAAAGTTGTGTCAACCAAATTGTGAATTTCATTGCCCCTGTGTCAGGGGTTTTGCCATTTGGTAGGGGGGGGGGGGGGCTCTTTTGATTATATAGTGAAAATACATTAAATATTTGAAAAAAATTTCCTTTGCTCCTGGGTATTTATATGCTAATGATCCACGTATATATATTTATGATGAAGAAAGGTGTATCTAGCAAAATGGTTAATTTCATGTCCCCTGTATCAGGGGTATCTGAGGGGGAGGGTTACATAGTCTAAAAATAAATTAATGCTTTGAAATATGCTCTTTGGTATTAATCAACCGTTTATGATGAAATAAAATTTATGATAAATTTTCCAAAATTTTGAAATATATTGCTCCAGGGTCAGTGGTTCCTTTGGGTAGGGGTGCACAATTGGTTATAAAGTGGAAGACTAGTGCATTTTCTCTTTGTTACTCTGATCTACCTCTGGGTATTAAGAGTCAAAATCAGCAAGCATCGAGTATTTAGTTAAAAAATGTGGAAAGTGGCATTGAAACAGATTTGGTTAAAACTCATATATAAATTTTCAGAACAAAGGGCATGATAGAAAAAAGCAAGCAAAAAATAATTTTTCGCATTGTTGGTATGGAAACCACGCGCCTTTTATATAGCGTTTTTTGTACTTTATCGTGACACTTGAATTTATGGTTAAACAAATACATTTTGATGTACTAGTCATTAAAAAAAGCTTTTTAAATTATTATTTTATTTATATAAATATACTCTATTTTAGCAACTGTTGATTATTGAAATTCTCTTCATCTTTTGATAAATTAACTATTTTTGGAGGTTTATTTTGCTTTAAAAAACAGCAAATTTGAAGTACTTTCTAAGAAATCTACAACTACATTAAAGCTTATCAACATAAAATATTTATGAAACAGTATTTGTTCTAGAAGAATCAAGAAAAAAATCTGCAGGCAACTAAAGCAGTTATATATGATAACTGATTTAAATCCATTATTTTCTGTCACTTTTGCTTCAAATTACCTCCCTTTGGTAGAGCTCTCTAACATAGGAGGAGTAAACGGTAGTTTGCTTACATTGTTTTCAATAACAATGTACAGAAGACTAGCAGAAAATTACAAACTTGGAGCAGTCTGAGCCTCAGTTTTGGCGTTTTCATGAGTCTTAATTACGGTGAGTGATTGATTTGGCATTTTTAAAATTTTTACAATATACCATTACAACAGTTACTGAAGAATGTATAGCATAAATTAACCATGCAATAAAATATGTAACGTTTGGCAAGTGTTTTTGCACATTTCAATTTAATTCTGATTGATTATATATGTTCGCATTACAAATACTTAAGTATTTTATAACTAAAAAGAAAAGATTACGCATGGCCTGAGGAACTTGGAGGAGGGGGGTATGCCCCCCTCCCTCCATAATATTGCCGATATTAAACTATATGATAAAATGAAATTAAATTCCCTAACTTAGATTGTTTCTGCGGGCTTAACGTGAAAAAGTTTGTCATGATCAGTTACATAACTCAAACTGTATCCCAAATTATAAAGTTTAATTTGAATTTAGTTTAATTTTAATTTGTTGTAATCACGGTATGTATGTAACCATTAAGTCACTCACCAGCTAGAATGATTATTACTTGATTGATGGTCGGGTAAATAAAAAATTTGTATTTATTTTTATTTACCATTTAAGATAATACCTGCTTTTTACATGAAAAGTTATGAATTTATGAAAACCAACACTATTTTGAAATATTTGTAAAATGGAATGACTTTTGTTATGGCATCCGTAAATAAAACGAAAAAGGGGCAGTTAACTCTGTACTTAATATATTTTAGTTTAGGAAAGGGGATTAACTTGGAAGTATTGTGATATAAGTGGTAACTGTATTGTAAATGTACCGCAACTTTTTTGCTGATGTCATCCAGTGTTTACTTATAAAAGAAAATTCATATTCAGCTAACATTTTCTCCGGTACCACTGAACTAATTTAAGTCAACTAGGTTCCAATAATAAGCATCATTAGATTTAAAGCACGTAAATTTATGAAATGAATATCTATACTCCATTTTTTCTTGGGGGGGGGGGGGGGGGGTATTGGACAGAAATGAAAAACATAATTTAAAGTTTTGACAAAACCTAGAACCAATTGACCCTTTTATTGCAAGTTTTTAAATTTAAAGAATATCTAAAATCAATACGGTCTTAACTTTGTGTTGTATACTTCTGTTTTTAGAATGAAATTCGGCACTTTGAAGCCAAACTCGGAAAGAAGCAGAAACAGAATTGGATGAGCTGATATAGAATTAGACAGGAAAAACATGTAAATAATACATTTAGTAAAAAACGTTAACTTTTTAAAAATAAAATTATAAACCATTGCATTCATCATCATTGCTCAAGCTCAACTAGAAATGGTTCTAAGTATATGAAGGCAAAGCTGTATAATATTATTACATTTTAATTTTATTACTTTTTCAGATTATGAGAAGACATTATTACAATACAGACCATTGATGCTGGAAGTGAGTGGATAGTGTTACCGGAGACTCAGGGATCCAGAAAATAGATCCATAAATTGTACAGTGTATTCATGAAAATGGATCAAATAAAAATGTTCAATCCAAAAGTAACATACGTTGTTTGCATTACTCTCTTAGCATTTTTTATTGATGTAAATCTTATAACTATCAATTTTTAGTATGCAGATTAATAATTAGACCGTAGAAAAATCTGAAACATATCTTTATATTCTGTATTTTGAAGTATCATAATTAAAACAAGGTCAATATTAAATGATCAATCAACTAATTTCAAAACTGACAAAATGTTTTTGTTATAAAAAAGAAAGAGCGCTAGTTTATATATTGTACCTCATGTACTACTGATGTTGGTGTGAGTGAAATAAAAATGATGATAATGATTAACTAGTTTAAAATCAGACGACACGTTCCTCAAATATCTGTTTTGTATCTCTTGGTATTATATAAAAAATCATTCATATTTGTCATTCTCTTCTGATTTCTACATTGTTTTCAAAATGTTTGAAATATAAGTACAACAAAAATTTCGATATATGCCATTCAAAAGATTGCCCATTAGGGTTATTAATGAATATCTTTTAGGGTCAGTTCAAGTTTAGACATTCATATACATTATAGCCCTTCCAGATTTTTATTTTAGGCACCAGTAGCTACTGAAGTCTTAGCTGTTTTGCAATATTGTTCCTTAATTAGGACAGCAGGAGAATATATCATCGGTTCAATACAAAAGGTTGCAGTCATTTGTTCATGACAGACAAGGTATCGTTTTTGAAAGTGCATGGTGTGGGGTAGGCAAAAAACAATTACAATATATCGCTATATTAATCTATGATTAATGTGCAAGCATATGCTTTTGATATTCATTTTAGAAATTTTTGTCATACATATTTCTATAATTACAGAAAATGTCATTGAAAAGAACATGTAAAAACCTTAAATTCCGGAAATTTGAACGGGACCACTTTCGAATCTAAGGTATCCGCAAATAGGCGGAGACATTTAAACCGCATGGCTGTGGAATGTAAACATTAGCGCATATGATTTTTTCGCACTACGAATTTAAATGGAGAAGAGAGAGAGAGAGATCGTGTTGATTTTATGGTGCACAATTATTAAATGATTCTAATGTTAAGGGATGGGGTAGATGTCTCGCTCTGCAGACCATAATACAGAGGCGACATAAGCTCATACATGTACTTACTAATTACACTTTCAGTACCAGAATTCTTTCAAAACGCCCCTAATGAAAAGCATTAAGTTGAATAAGAGACATATTATCTTCAAACCCTATTAAAATTTGCGCAAAAATCTCCCATAGTTTGAAGTTGGAAGTACGATAGATACTGTCACAACAGAGACTTAAACACAATGAAATTTTCAATGAAAGCGTTAGCGTATCGAACAGCAGATGGTCACGTGAGAAAGGTGATTATAATATCAATCGTTGATGCTCGATGACCGGCTAATTTAGTAGCTATCTCGACCCTAGTTTGGGGACATTTTTTAAAAAATTAGATATGAGCCGCAACTTGGCCAACATTGTCCTTTGGATATGTATAAGTTTAAGTTAAAATACACATTCTGTGCAAATAAGAAAAATGGCCAAGTTGCGGCTCGATGTAAACAATGTCGTTGAAAACTGGTATGCATATGAATAACAATAGAAATGAGACAAAACTGTTAAATCCCCGTCTTAAAAGCCAGTGTCGCTCGGCATTATTTAATACTTTCATGTAATATAATATTCCAAAACCTGCTCTTACGATATTGTTTTACGTATAAAACATAAATTAAATGAATTTTGGAATTTTATTTTGCGCAAAACATCGGGATCCAATTTTCATAACTTAAGTGCAGTCATTCTTCTCCAACCTCGAGGAGGGGGGGTGTTAAACATCAGGTTATGTTGAGAAAAAAGTTGGGTGGGGAATGTCATCCCCCTACCCAACCGAAACCTGATGCTACATGCCTGATTGATATGGTTTTACTTTAAAATTATGTGAGCTGTCATAGTGACTCTCTTTCATAAACTAGAACTATTGTGAGCAAACTCATTAAATGATACCAACCTGCTATTGCATCAAAGGTTTTTTATTACAAAAAAGGTCCAAATATTAATTTAAAACCTTTTTAAAATTTTGCTAGTGCAGATATACATACCAAAAATGACTATGACATATACGCAAGTCATAGGTAGTAAAACCGTGTGTTGAGCACAAACTTCCAATTTCTCTTCGTTCGAAATTAAATATGTAAATGTGCCAAACTCATATAGTACACTTTTACTGCAGTGACCTTGAAAAAGCTATGTCCTTGAGTCAAGGTCAAACATGTCCAAATGAGCTTTGGTCAAGGTCATGACAAACCTACAGCTCAAAAATAATCCCCGAGATGAAACTTCAAGTCTTTTCATTAGAATGTAACAGAATGGACAAAGATTGCACTATTCTTCTACCGATGACCTTGAACTTGTTCAAATGACCTTGGATCAAGTTTTTGACACATCTCTAGATCACAAGAAATCTTAATATCAAGTATGAAGTTTCAGTGGTACTTCATTGAAATGTTATGACAAGTCAAAATTTTACATACATATGGATGGGTGAACAAGGTGATTCCTACACCCCCCCCCCCCTTTTCCCAGTTTCGTTTTTGAGGAATATAAAATTCCTTTTGAAATTGAATGTGCATTTATTCATCAACAATAGTAAAATTATGAGTATGCTTTGATCAGAACGAATATGACCAATATAATGGACACTGTACATGTATTCAAATTACCCCCACCCCTTTAAAAAAGCCTATAAATGCCAGATTGTCACACATTTTAACCTTTTGTAACTTTTTTCTACTAATGTTGTCTGCAAATTTTATTGTATAGATTTGACATATAGATAACCCTTAACAAGATCACACCATTCATTTTTCCAGCAGTGGTTGTAGATTTTGTCTATATAGTGATAAAGATATGTAATTTTTTCAAAATTAATAAGCATTGATGCCATGTTCTTTTCCCGTTGTCATGGCAACAATATCACTGCAGAAATTTTGTTTTTCCTATTTTTGGAGAATAAAACAATTCCATCTTTGAACAAATAAAGTAACCAAAATACCTTATCTTATCACGTTCAGAAAACATATTCATAGAAAAATGTCTAAAAATCATTGCTTTTCATAAGGATTTATGAGCCCATTGCTAAGGAAATGAATTTCCTTGGATACCAGTCCCTTCATACGTTCAAAAAAAATTTTAATTGTGTTTTAGCATTAGGTAGGACAAAATCTTTTATATACCAAAAGCTTTTGAAAAAATAAAATTTTGACTTTCCATTCAATGCTTGATGCTTGCTGATTTTGACTCTTAAAAGTACATAGAGTAATCAAGGTAAATTTATAATTATAATAAGCAATAGTGCCTTTTTCAGAATTGTGAATTTCATGGTCTCTGGTTTAAAAAAACGAACCAAATTCAATTGTTGGAAAGTTGTTACATGATACTAAGGTGACCTATAAGGACCGTTGGTCTCTTGTTAAAGAGATATTAAAGAACTAGGTACATAAATCTTTTTTAACTATGCAACTTGGGGGTGGGTTGGGTTGGGTGATTTTCTGTTAATATCGTATGTAACATTACTACATGTAAATTGTTATCAATTTCGATATCTCGAACACTCAGATATCAGCATTTTGCCTCAGTCCCGACAAGTTCGAGATATGGAAAATTACCTGTTATGTAAATATAAGAAATGAAGAATCATGAGATGCATGAACTTTAGTGTAAAAATTTATTATGGTATCTATAGGTCAAGTTCTGTTTTGGGTATGATCGAGCGATTTTGGACAGAGAAATGCCCTCGGACTTACAAAAATTCTTATTATTTGGAGGGAAGGGGGCATAAATGTTTTACAAACATCTCTTGCAAATTATGTGCATGATCTTTTTTAAACAAAAACAAATTTACAAAATTTGCAAGAAAGTGATTTTTAAAGTGAAATATTTGGATTTAACGAACAGAATTCATGATCAAAAGTCCTTTATAACAATTAAAAAGTGGGAGCATAGCAGACACGGACCTCCAAAACATCAGACGTGGGATCAGGTGCCATGGAGGAGTGAGCATCACCTGCCAACTGGTTACAATCGGCGTGTGCTCGTCATTTCAGTGTATAAACAATGGACTAACAATTAACGTCAGCCAGCATTTGACTCAATGATAAATTGTATTTATGGTGACTTAAAACGAGACTGCTGATATTCTTGCTCCATCAACATGTTTCAATGTTTGTCAATAATTTACCTCGTTTTAGAAAATGTTCATACGTGTACGTAGAGCATGCTCTCGCGTATCGAATCAACTGAGATTCATTAACTCCGTATGCAGGTGACGAAGGTATATTGCAGCATAAGTAAGGGAAGTTGACTAAAGAAAGGTTAAAGTCATCACGTTTATCATAGAGCTTGGTTTTCAGATTACTATTAACGTCTTTTTCATGTAAAATATCCAAATATGAAACATCTGTGTCAGACTCTGTGGTATCTTTTATCTTAAGCTCACTAGGATATATCGTATCGACATAGGAATGGAAATTACCATTGTTAATTGACAATACGTCGTCGATATATCTAAAGTAAATGTCTGAGTTCAAGGCCACAGCAAAATAATTTAGCAAATGACCAGTGACTTGGTAAGAAAATTTAGGAGCTCCATTTTTATTGATAAAACAGCTGTCAATGATATCAAATAGCCTAGACTTTAATTTATCATGGGGAATGGTTGTGTATAAAGTTGAAAGTCGTAAGTTTTTAAGCTGTTGATTTTGGTAAAATCTTGTGATTTCATATTGTCCATAAAATCTTTGGAATTTTTGAGTATCCACATTTGATTCACACCACTTCTTTAATATATTGTTGCACAGTACTCTTGAAGTTTATCCTTCAATACTGTCAATATCTTAGTGAAGAGTAAAGAAAGGGGCTTGGTTGAACATTTACTGGAACCCCAAATGTATCTTTATTTGAAGTTTCGGAATCCAATACATGTATCATCGGGATATTAAAAATATTCAAAACTGACATATGACTTAGAAGAATTTCTTCCCTAGAAAGGGAAGTATGAGTATACTACCACCTGTAGAATTAAATATAAAATACAATTTATATAATGAGCCTTACAAACGAAGACAATGTTGTTACCTGCTTTGTCAGCAGGGACCAGTGTACGTACTGATCATGTAATCTATCCAATTATTTTTCCACTTCTTGATTATTGAATACAGAAGGAAAAATGGTTTTCAAATTGCCTCTCAACCTTTTAATTCGTGATTTTAAAATGGATCTCATTCATTTAATCCATTCTGACAAAGTGTCAACGTCTTCTTTTTCATATATGGCCACTTGAACTTAAATTTCCAATCTTTCGTAAGCAATGGTATGACCACCTAGTGTAATCGCAAATACGATGTTGTATTTCTACAGTGAGTCTAAAGGAGACAAATGAACGTTTATCACCCAATTTTTAGCTCTACCGGTCAGAGACCAGAAGAGCTTATGCGATAGTAATGCGTCCTGGCGTCCGTCCATCTACCTGTCCGTCTGTCTGTAAACAATTTTTCAAAATGCTACTTCTCCTACAGTTTTGGTCTGATTTCAATATAACTTGGCACACATGTAGACTACACTAAGATGTACATAATTCTGTATATCGGTTTTTGATTTCGATGAACGGTGTTGCCGTGGTTACTAAAAATAGAAAATTCTGTGAAAATCATTCAAAATACTACTCATCCCACTGTTTTGATCTGAATTCAATATAACATGGCACACAAGTAGACTACACTAAGATACATAATTCTATATATCGGTTTTTGATTTCGATGAACGGTGTTGCCTTGGTTACTAAAAATAGAAATTTCTGTGAAAATCATTCAAAATGCTACTCCTCCTACAGATTTGATCTTATTTCAGTATAACATGGCACACAAGTAGACTACACTAAGATACATAATTCCGTGTATCAGTTTTTGATTTCAATGAACGGTGTTGCCGTTGTTACTAAAAATAGAAATTTTTTTGAAATACATTAAAATGCTACTCCTTCTACAGTTTTGATCTGAATTCAATATAACTTGGCACAAAAGTAGACTACACTAAGATACATAATTCTGTATCATTTTTTGATTTCAATGAACAGTGTTGCCGTTGTTACTAAAAATAGAATTTTCTTTGAAATACATTTCAATGCTACTCCTTCTACAGTTTTGATCTGTATTCAATATAACTTGGCACAAAAGTAGACTACACTAAGATACATAATTTTCTGTGTATCGGTTTTTGATTTCGATGAACATTGTTGCCGTTGTTACTAAAAATAGAAATTTCTGTGAAAATTATTCAAAATGCTACGCCTCCTACTGTTTTGATCTGATTTCAATATAACTTGGCACACAAGTAGACTACATTCAGGTACATAATTCTGTGTATCGGTTTTTAATTTCGATTAACGTTGTTGCCGTTGTTACAAAAAATAGAAATTTCTGTGAAAATCATTCAAAATGCTACTCTTCCTACAGTTTTGATCTGATTTCAATATAACATGGCACAGAAGTAGACTACACTAACATACATAATTCTGTATCGGTTTTTGATTTCAACGAAAAGTGTTGCCGTCGTTACTAAAAATAGAAATTTCTGTGAAAATCATTCAAAATACTACTCATCCTACAGTTTTGATCTGAATTCAATATAACATGGCACACAAGTAGACTACACTAAGATACATAATTCCGTGTATCAGTTTTTGATTTCAATGAACGGTGTTGCCGTTGTTACTAAAAATAGAATTTTCTGAGAAAATCATTCAAAATGCTACTCTTCCTACAGTTTTCGATCTGATTTCACTATAACATGGCACAGAAGTAGACTACACTAACATACATAATTCTGTATCGGTTTTTGACTTCAACGAACAGTGTTTCCGTCGTTACTAAAATTGGAAATTTCTGTGAAAATCATTCAAAATACTACTCATCCTACAGTTTTGATCTGATTTCAATATAACATGGCACATAAGTAGAATACACTAAGATACATAATTCTGTGTATCGGTTTTTGATTTCAATGAACAGTGTTTTAGTTGTTACTAAAAATAGAATTTTTTAAAAACACATTCAAAATGCTACTCCTCCTACAGTTTTGGTCTGAAATCAATATAACTTGGCCCATAAGTAGACTACACTAAGATACATAATTCTGTTTATCCGTTTTTGATTTCGATGAACAGTGTTGCCGTTGTTACCGGTACTTAAAATAGAAATTTCTGTGAAAATCTTTCAAAATGTTACTCCTCTTAGAGTTTTGATCTGAATTCAATATAACATGGCACAGAAGTAGACTACACTATGATATATAATTCTGTATCGGTTTTTGATTTCAACGAACAGTGTTGCCGTCGTTACTAAAATTGGAAATTTCTGTGAAAATCATTCAAAATACTACTCATCACAAGATGAAACACGATTTTTAAGTCCGGTTTAATGGTGGCTTATAGGTCCTTAATGGTGGTTTTATGGTTGTCTTTAAGTCACCATTAAGTCACCATTAAGTACCTTTAAGTAACATTTACACCACCATTAAGTTACCATTAAGCCAACTCAAAGTCCTTAATGGGTGCTTAAATGTAGCTTAATGGTAGCTTAATGGTGGCTTACAGGTTCTTAATGGTAACTTTTAGACCACCATTAAGCTACCATTAAGCTAGACTTACAGGTGCTTAATGTCCAAACTCCATTAAGCTACCATTAAGCCACCATTAAGTCACATTATGCAGTCGATAATATTGTTTATATGGGTGAAAATTTATTTTTATAGTGATTTGTTATCAATATTATAAATGTAGAGTTCGCACATATCTTGATTTGGTAAAAATAATGAAAAAGAACGAAATTCAAAATTCAAAAAAAAAAAACAAAAAAAAAAAAAAAAAAAAAAAAAAAATAAAAAAAAAAAAAAAAAAAAAAAAAAAAAACGCCACACTCGGGGCGGGATCCCATGACCTTAGGGTTGCAAGACAAACGCCTTATCTGTTAGGCTATCGCTGCTCTTGATTATGTAAGGAAAATATTAAATATTTAACCTTTTTTTTTTTTTAAAATTTGTTTGGACTTGTAAAGGTATTTAATAGTATTTTGTTGAACATTTCCAAAAGTCTTGAATTGATTTATTAATCAAAATATAAACAATTTTATTTGTGGATCTTTTTGAAAGGCTTATACCACATTAATATTTCTACACTGAGTTCGGCTTTTAGATTGATGTAATGTGATTGAGTTCTTCGCTCTGTTATTCGAAAATTTTCGAAATGTAAACAATAAACCATGATTGAAAATAAATTAATTATAGATAAAACACAAAAATCTATCATCAAAAAAGAAAGAGGAAAAAACAGATTCTACTATTATTCTTAATATACTGCGGATATTAACGGTTTCTGTGACAACAATTTAGTGACAATCCACAATCAATAAATACCGTATATCCGTTTTTTTTTCGCGTGTTGGAAATTTGGCGAAAAAGGGGTAGATTAGTACAGTTTTTATTTTGCGTAAGTTATTTTTTACGATTGGAGATTTTTTCGTTTAAAATTGTAATGTTTTTATATCACATTATAGCTGAAATAATTTCTGCGTGTTTTATATTTTGCGAATTTAAAATGGTCGCAAAAAATAGATCACCGCGAAAAAAAACGGATATACGGTAATAGAATTCAGACTACTTTACTTATTTGGTTATATCTGAATGTATTTCCGAAATATTTACGGTAAAAGTTGTCACACCTGAAATCTGACCTAAAATTGCGTGCGAGTTATGCCCCTTGACACGAACCCGCCATATTTAAACTATCGACGCTGAAACGTCACGATACAGACGATGGTAGATTGAAACATAAAATATGGTGTTGTGTGCTGCGCCAAACTGTGATATCCGGTATGGACAGGGTGTGTCTATGTTTTCGTTCCCTGACGATCCCAAATTATGCCATATTTGGGTAAGAAAGCTCAAAACTGTTAATTACTGGCCATCCAAACACTCAACAGCTGCTCAAAGCTTTGCGAGCGACATTTTGCCCTCGACAGTTTTGTTATTGAGCCTTCAAGAGCGCGATGCATGGGGTACAGTCGACTCCAATTAAAAAAGGATGCCATACCTAGCATATTCGACTATAGACCATTGAATACTAAAGGCCATAAAAGGAAAACAGCAAATGTAGACGTTTTATATGTACCAAAACAAGGTCGGACATCGAATGCTCTGGAGAAAAGACGTGCAGTTGCAGTGTTTTTTTTTTAAGTTTACAATTGGATTTACAAAAAATTCAATGCGTCCATAATTGTTAAGATTAGTTTTAATACAGATTAGGTTTGTCCATCATACATTGTACTTTAAATTATGAGGTTATCTTTAAAACTGCATGAATATTAGGCCTAAGCCTATGTATGGGGCTGGGCTATAAGGTAACTTGTACTGAAAAATTAATCACTATGGTAAACTTTAATTATATTTTTAATCTTATACAGACTCAGAACCTTGACGAAGATGTAGAGATTATTCTTCCTCCTCCAAGCCAGTTTCAGGACAGTCCAGAGACTCTTAACACAGAAGCCAGCTGTCAAAGCAACCCAATGACTTTTGAAATGTCTTCACAAACTACTTATGGGTTGGTGGTAAGTTTTGTTACATTTGTATTGATTTGCCACTTGAATGACATAGAACATTTTGAATTTATCAAGTTATTACATTTTTTTAATTAAATAATTATTTTCACTTGTAAATGTCATTTTTTGATTTTACTTCATGAATTTAAGAAACGCAGACATGTCTCTATACAGACAGAGATTCAACCCAGTACAAAATCCTGTGGTACCCAGACTGAAACACTGCTTACATTGGATGCACCTGAGGACCTTGATGAGAGCATGGAGTCACTGGTCAGCAAAGATTCGGAAGCTTCAGAATGGATTCCACCTGATATTGATGAAAACAATAACACAGATCATCATGATGTTCCTCCAAGTCACTGTAGCAGAAAATTTATTGTGTTTGAAGAATTTTTAGACCAGCTTCTCCAGATTTGTACGATGTGTGGACAGAAGTGTGACATTAGGAAAACCATAGTTGGAACTCTGCTGTTTGTGTCCAGGGTATGTGCCTGTGGGGAGACTTTCACATGGGGATCACAACCATTAACTGGATCAATTCCTACTGGAAACTTGATTTTGGCAGCAGCAATTTTGATTAGTGGCGGCAGCATAAATCAAAGTTTGACCATGTTTCAACATGCCAATATATCCTGTTTCTCAGAGAGAACCTATCACAACATCCAACAGCATTATCTTGTACCAGCTGTTGAAAGGGTTTGAGAGAACATCAAAATGCAATATTTGATGTTATTAGACAACAGAATGTAGCTGTAGTTGTCGGGGGAGATGCTAGATGCTGTTCACCAGGACACACGGCTAAATATGGATCATGTAGTTTGATGGACCTGGAGCTGAGACAGACACTTGATGTTCAACTAGTTCAGGTAAAAAGAATGCAGAACCTCTGTTTGCCATATTTTACTTTACTGCACTTGCATGCATATATTACTTCAACATTCAGCACTGAATATGTTATGTTTAAAATGTGTTAACATGGTTCGAGTTCTCAAAACAATATATGCTTAACTTTTATAGAGCAATGAAGTCAAAAGTTCGTATTGGATGGAAATGGAGGGTTTGACAAGGTGCCTTAAGAGAGTGGAAGAGGAGGGTGTAGTTTTTAGTGACCTCGTTACTGACAGACATTCCCAGATTAAAGCTTACATGAAAAAAGAAAGAAGTGATATCAACCATTGGTTTGATGTGTGGCATATGGCCAAAGGTAAACTCAGTTTACATGATACACTATTGTTTTATACAATCTAAAATGCATTGGGTATTCTTTGAAGTTATTTAACTGAATAGCTACATACTTATCATTTAATAATTGATTTGTGTTTTGTAGGGGTGTTTAAAAAGTTGGAGGCTATTGGGAAGAAAAAGAAGTACAAGCAAGTGGGTGATTGGTCACGGTCAGTTTCAAACCACCTATACTGGTGCGCGGAATCTAGCGAAGGAGATGGTGACTTGGTTTCTGAGAAATGGCTGTCTATCCTCAACCATATCACTAATGTTCACGAGGGTCATGGAAAGCGATTCCCCAAGTGCTTACATGGTGACCTGGAGGACAGAGATTGGATTAAGAAAGGTAACTTTGTAAGCATGGGTTTGAAAAATAAACAAAAACATTTCTCTGTCCCTAGTTTGCAGATATACATTATAAGTTAGTACATTAGTATGAAGCATTATTGATCTAAACTACAAAATTGTATCCTTATTTCAGGTAGTCTAGCTTTCCAGGAGATGGAAAAGGTTGTTAATGGCAGACTTCTGGTACAAGACATCAAGAAACTCTCCCCTGCAGAGCAAACTTCAGCCCTGGAAGCATACCACAATGTTGTGTGTCATTTTGCACCTAAAGCTCTGCATTTCTTTTATGGTGCAATGAAGGCCAGGTAAGTATTTTCTCCTTTTATTCAAAACTCAAATGCTAAAATTGTTTTTAAAGAATTTAATCATAAATCACGAATGACACTGTTCTTCTCTTTTTCAGAATATACATTTTTCAAAATCCTTTGACATAAAATTATGATTAGTAAGGAAATGGCTATTCAAATAATTTTTAGAATTATAAAGTATACATCTTTTTTTAGTGCTTCTGATTATTAGTTTAGACAGTATTGTATTAAATAATTAAATACTGAATGTAACACACTTTTGATTGGCTAGAAAATTACATTGAAGTTGAAACTGTATACCCTGGGTTGCATGCGTCACAATGACTTTCGTCAAAAACATATCAATCCGCTTGACTTTATATTTAAATTTTGTACAATTTAATGTCATATTTGAGGTGAAATTGTCTACTTTCCTATATTTGATAGTAGTAAATTGAATGAGCTTATTAGCTACTCAAGTTATACTGTATAACCTGGGTTGGAACACTACACATTTTTACACAAACAATATATAGCGTAAACTGTCCCAATCCAGGTTATACTGTATAACTTGGGGAGATATTAAATTTATTCCTTTAAATTAATACCAGGTATTTCTTTCAGTCAGAATCATCTGTATGGATAGAATAAAATACTACTTCTTTATTTGTATTGCCAAGATTACCTTAAAATTTTACAAAAAAAACCTACTTGTGTACAAATTCATTTTCTTCCAGTGGTCCATTTTCTTGTAGATATTCATAGAAGGATGTCTCTAAAACCCATCTGTTGAGACAGTTTGCAAACCCCTCATGTTCAGTGATGCAGGTCCCTCCTCCCTCTTCAATCCTTGACTCAATGTCAGCATAAAAATGGCAACATTTGCATTCTCTTGCAGTTGGCATAGAAATGCAGTTTTTCCAGGAACACCTGCACCCAAAAATTAAAAATGATTCCCTCACTACAAGTGTGTAAATTAAGTTTACCTTTCATTATGTTTAAATTATTTTGGTTAAATCCATTCACTTTGGTTATATTTTGTTTAATCTTAATTGTTTATACAAAAATTAAATCACATAACATGCACAGATCTAGAAGGGGGGTCGGGGGGTCAGGACCCCCCCCCCCCCGGAATTAACCAGGTTAAGAAATGTATATACTAAAAAAAGAAAAAAGTTACAATGGACCCCCCTTGGAAAACGCAGACCCCCCCCCCCCCGGTAAGCACGAATATGTGTAAAATGGGTATGAAAAGTTAAAGATTTGAGGCAATAGAAGTCAACCCCCCCCACCCCCCCCCCCCCCCCCCCCCCCCCCCCCCACGAAATAGGTTTTTGACGTTTGGGCGAGTTTTACTTTATGGTTTTTTTTTGCTTGTCAATAAATTTCAGGGATAGGAATTTTTTTTGACTGAGGTGAACCCCCCCCCCCCCTTGAAAAAATTTCTGGATCCGCGCCTGCATATATATCTCCAATGGCTTTTTAAACTCTAAAGTATTATTCTTATTTAATCTCGTCCTTAATCGCTGTTCAGGGGTACTAGAGATATAGGACTATAACAGAGTACTATTAAAGTAATCTTCAACAGCTCTTCTTTTCTTTCCTTTTCATTGTATACATGTGTATACCAATACAGGGCAATATATGTTGATATGTACATGTACGTTACATGATGAACTCTTAATCCTAAAGTCAGCATACTTAAATCTATTTCTAAAGATTCTTAGACTTTTTCTGTTAATCATTTCATAAACTTTTAGTTAATACTACGTTAAGATACATGTATGACTTTGTACCAGTGCATGTCTGAAGGTAGGTCTTCATCGTCGCTGTGGACGCTGCCTTGTACCGACTGCCCCGAGTCACTTTCATCGTCCAGTGGCTGTCTTGCTGTCTCTTGTCTTTTAACTGGCTCGTATTGATACGGCTGCACAGTCATTTTAATAGTTAAGTCGATTTCTGGTACGCTTTCATCCGTGTCACTTTCGGTAGATTCGTACAGCATGTTCCACTGAAGGGCAGATAACTCATATCGGATCGTTCTACCTGAGTTTCGTATATGAGAAATTTTACCTGTGTATCACCGGGGTAAAAAAATAATAATCATGGTACAATTCTTATTTAGGTATCAACTCCCCAAATAATAAGTTAAAACAGGCTTTAAGAACCTTTTCAGTTGACCTTTAAAAAGTTTTTCATGGTAAAAGTCAATCTTTGATAACTAAACATTTGTATACCAGTAGCCCCCCCCCCCCCAAAAAAAAAAGGACAGAGATTTTTTTTCATGAGATTATATAGTTATATTCCTGTGAATTCTGTTGCGGAATGTTTCTTTTAACACCTGAAATAAAAATACCATTTTGTTTTTAAAAAGTAATATATATTTTGTGTTCATGAATATAGATAATTTTAAGAACAAATTGATTTTTTGGTATTGTAAATTTAAGATATTTCACAAGGACTTGCTCACGGTGTGTAATAATTATTTATTTTTAAAAATCATATGCACTAAAAATAAAAACAACGTATGTAATAATGATTTATTTTAAAAAAAATAATATACGGTTCTGATACAGGATGTCTTGTTTTATTATCACTGTAAATGATTTTTTAAAAAAATTAGACACCTCGAGCAAGCCCCTGTGGCTATTAGCTAACTTTGTTCCCAGTGATCAAGTTTATGCATGTTGACAAAAAACTCGTAGAAATTATGATCGAGACACAATTATGAGTTGGAATAGATTTTGCGTAAATGATATTAAAATAACTAAAAGTTAGTTCAAAGATTCTATATAAGATGCATAAAAGTTTAATGAGGTTTGACCATTAAGTCACCATTAAGCTCAGCTTAATGGTGGCTTAATGGTAGCTTAATGAAGTTTGGACATTAAGCACCTGTAAGTTGCAGCTTAATGGTGGCTTAAAGGAATTAAGGTATACCTTTACTCAGAAATAAAAAAAAATTCCACTGATAGGAACGACAAACCATAAAAAGTATGTTATAGACCCCAATCAGTAGTGTCATTTTTCACTTTGAAATATCTGGGTCAATGACCTACTTTTTTTGCTATTGGCCACCCAAGATTTCCCGGAAAATTCCCCCAAAATCAACACTATGGCCATTTTTTCCTTTTCAAGCAAAATATGAAAAGTATAAGAAATCTTTTAGTATATAAAATGTATTATATAATAGTAAGGGTTGCTAATTACCAAATAATTTTCAGATTTGGGCCAACAAATTAAAAATTATTGAAGTCCGAATTTCCTCTGTCATTTTCAAAATTCAACCAGTTTTTCATCAATAAATTAAAAAAATCCCACTGATAGGAACAATAAATAAATCATACTTATTGAAGACTTAAATTCTCTTTATTATATTGGTAAAAAATGAATATGGGGTCAATGGTCAAATTTTTCAGAAATTTTGACTTGAAAAATTTTCATTTTTTTTTCACAGTGCCAATCCACTATATTTTGTAGTTAAATAAAATATTTTAAAAAATATTTATAATTTTTTAACCAAATAAGATTTTCAAATGCATCACTATATCAGAAAAATATAGTTTTGTAAATATAACAAAAAAAAGCTTTGGTTTTCATTAAATCCAAAAATTTTAATCAGAATTTCCTCTGTCATACTTAGATCAATAAATGCAATATTTTGTACAACTACATTTTGATACACATTTTTTGATGAATATTGAAAATGTAATGAAATATTTATACTGTACATGTTTTTCAGAGATATATTGTACGACATCTGTTATAATGTTATATTTAAAAAAATATATATACACAAAAATATGATTTAATTGATCTTTACATGCATATATCTCAATGGCTTCTTTTTTTTGACCTAATTTTGATAACATAAGAAAATGCATGGAATAAAAAATTTTAACGTTATAATAATAATAACCTTATCACATCTTACAAGATTATGGATTTTAAAAGTGTAAAATATCTTACAACAAATATTTAATCGTTATAACAGTCTATACCTTAATTTGAGGCAGGAAAATTAATTAAACTTAAATAATTCGCTTTGCACAATTACATAATCAATCTATTACCTCTTTGCCAGGTTATCATACAACGTTAGGCAAGTCTCAATCACGAACTACATTGTACATGTACATGTCGGTATAAAATACATGTACATGATGTATAAAATATAATTGTAAGATGAATATGCATTTGGTAATCTGTTATTTAATAGCATACATCAAAAATACATACTGATGAGAACAAGCTGTACTTTTTAACATTGTTGCATACAATAACACATATCTTAATTTTCTTCAAAACATATATTAAATATTCGCCTTCAAGAATCTTTTTTTTTTGGTATAAAAAAAAACCTGGAAGATTATAAACTTGCTAAATTTGTATTTTAAAAAAAGCTGATGAAAATAAATTAATACCATTGAATTTCTTTCATTTAAATAATACAATGCACATTATAATATATTTAACTTTCATTTAATGACAGAAAAAAAGAGTTCACAGCCTCAATAATTTTGTTTGACTTTGTCACCCTCACCATGCTCACAGAACTGTTGCTACAGACTTCAGTAAACAATGCATGGATACCATTCTGATCTCTAGAGTAAGCTAGTCTCAAACTATCAAAATCTAACCCACTTCCAGCTATTCTTTTAGCCATACACACACTCAACACCTTTTTCTGAACAAGAATTTGTTAGGAAGGAAAATTTTTGTCAACTTCCTTTTGGTAAGACAGTACATTCATTGCATAATCAAGTGAAAATGTAGCACCTTTATGCTTTTCATCTGATAAATTCACTAATTCTAGCAACTTTTGCAACACTAAAATATCTTCAAGGGCATTATGTGCTTCATATGAACATGCAAGTAGACTTTCTACAAGATTTTGCTGGCTATAAGAGCTCAGGTTTGGATGAGATATTCGAAACAAAAGCTTTGTATCAATAAACCCCTTCACTTTTCTTGAAAATCTTGGTAACATTGAACATGATTCAAGAGCTCGAAAAAGCACTGGACAATCAAAAACCTTAATGTTGTGACCTACTAAAATGATGTTGTGATGTTGTTGTACTTTTCAAGAAATTTCAAGAAAGAATCCATTGCAGCCACCAGAGAAATGCCTCCCACTTCTTTGTTGTTATGGTAGAGTTTCCCATTCCTAACAGTGAGTCCTGTTATTTCGGAAGCTGTTGGCGTTATGGGCCTCTTAGGGACAACGTATGAAGAAAATCTATCCTCTTTCTGTACCGCTGCCAACTGAACAATATGAGAAGTGCGAGCTAAAAGAAAATATTACTGTTTAGCGTACCAGTTTATGTTTGAACAAGTAAATATATTCTCTCCTGGCCAACAGACATTAATAGTACTTTAGTGGAGTATATTTACTGCTATTTAATTATACAGAATAAATTTCACCATATACGGCATGCCTAAATATCAGATAAAAACTATTAGATCATTACCTAATCCTGTAGTTTCTAAATCAAATAAGATAAGTGTATGATTTTCAACATCAACTGTTTCCATCTGTGGCCTTGGGAATGGGACTGGAATTTCTGTAATGATGTTATCTTGCTGAGGACCTAACCCTATTCCAGATTCATATGTGGATCCTTCATGAATTTCTTTTCTAGTTGTACTCAAGGATCTTGAAGAATTGAGAATAAATGCTTAGTCTAATATAAATTCATGTATTGCAATAAACCAAACTGATTACCACAATCATTCATGTGACTAGGTTATTTTACATTACCTCCTGGCTTTCAGCTCACGTCTTCTTCTCTTAGCCTCCTTAGTTTTGGCGATCGCCTTTCTCTTCCTGGTCTGGGATTCCCTGAGGTAGCACAACTTTCTCGTAAACCTTCCTGGAGATAACCCTATCTTTTTGTTTACCTATTTCAACAGAAACAACATTAAACATTTATAAGAGGAAATGTTAATTACAAAAATTGCTTGTACACATTTATTATATTATGATTTGAAAAATTTATGATTATTATCATTTTTTTTTTTTAACATTTTTTAAATATGAATTTACAAACAACCAGTATATATAATATACTCACAGCAACAAGATAAGATGCTCCGGAGTTTTTTTCTGCCACAGATGCTGCTACTCTGAAGTTTAAGCTAGCTGAGCCGCTAAAGTAGCGGTTTTTCGGAGCTTTCAGTGACACAGTCCTATTGAAGGACTCATTTGGTTGGGTGCTTCCCAGACTGGAAATCTTACAGCTGTTCTGCTTCCATTGGTTGCATAACGAATGTAGAGAATCTTGAAGGGCCGAGTCTTTTAATGGCTTTCCATAAGGCAAGGAAGTGTACCTTCAATTTATTTTGAACATAAATTGAATCAATTAAATCAGGATTAAGAAGTGTAAAAAATAAAGCTTGAACAAAATAAGATAAATGTTTATAAATATATTAACTAATTCAAATTGATTGTGAATTACGTACTAGTTATTGTGCATGTACTTAATTTGATGTATTCAAAGTATATAGTGCAGTCACTGGGTATGGAGTTATATTCATGAATTCGCACTACTTATGTCCGTGCAGTGTTTTGTATATTTCAATGATTTCTTAGCAGTATATATATTCCTGAATTAGTGCATCATTGTCTGCGCCAAACCTTCTTAAATATGAAGCCTGCTTTTTTTAGTACACATACAGTATGTCTGACAAATTAGTCATATTTATAATAATTCTACCTTTGCTTTGGATTGTTGACATGCTGACACCAGGAATCGCTGCATGACTCATGGTTTCCAAAGGGGTGGTTACAGAGGGCATCAAGTGATTTTTCTATTCCTCTTGGGTTTCCCTGGTTTTGTGCTAGTAAATAATTAAAGCATTTTTGAAGGTAGCGGATAACCTTTGAAGACAGTGACTTGTGCTTTTTCTGCAAAGTTGTCACACTTTTTCTTAATATCTGGATTCACACTCTTTTTCAGGCGAGAAATGGTGGTGGTGTCATCATCAGCTATAACAGTGGACACCTTCACTCCTTTGTCCAGTTTTTTCTCCACCATACTAATGACCATGCTTGGTTCCATAGATTTAGAACTTCCTAAAAAATCAAAAACAAATTTAAAAACTGATTTTTAAAATTTAACAAAATTAAAAACTTTTTATATAAGACCAATTTTAGACATTTGAAAATCAAATTAAAATATGTACATGTGCATTTCTCAGTTTCAAAAATTGCTATTTTAGCAGTTCAGTAAGTGTTCATTCAGTCTGTTATAAAAAAAACCCCACATACATAGATATAAAGATAAGATTTATTAATACCATTTTGGGGCCCATCAGGACATATAAGTAAAGAGAAATACATACAAGAAGAAACTGATAGCAGCAATATGTAGACATACATACAAATCAAAAGATGACAATTAAAAGCTATTCTTTACTTCAAATTTAAACAACTCATTTCAATTGAATTATCTGATACCTTGCCAATTCTGTCAGCAGTCATGCTCCTTGGCTTCTTTCCCACTTCGTTTGGCACTTTCACAGACCCTGCAAGTCTTGCTACGAACTTCATAGCCAATTATTTTGCCAGTGTGCTCACCAATCATTGAGCAGTGTCCTTCAATTAAAATGAAAAAGAGTATAGGTAAAATTATTACTTTGACCTCTCATATCATGTGAATTGCAGAAATTACACTCTGACAGCTAGTGTTACTTACCCGATAAGCTATCGAATGAGTGACCACTACCCCTCTTCTGCCATCCAGCATCAACACTCACTGTTAATTCTTCAGTTCCTTCAGTTCTGAAAAATAAATGAATGTCTTTTTTTGTTTTTGTTTTATTTTAATTATTTTATTGATATTACTATATTACTCCTATTTTTATAACTCCTATTATTATTACTCTATTATTAATACAAATTATTTTGAAATACTGATTATGATAAAATGCAAAAATTAGTTTTGTGAGGAAATACTAAGTGATATTGTGTCACGTATTGATATACCATCACTTTTTATAGGTGTATACATGTAATACATTATACAATGTACTCACTCAACTGTTGCTTGAATTTCATCTTGTAAGACCTGATGGATGGTGTCTTCGGCAACTTTTTCAATGGCCAGCCCTGTCTCTGTTTGTCTATTCTGGATGGTCTTTGTACTCAAAGCAGGGATGTTTAAAGATGTTAACAGGTCATTTACTTGAGCTGGGCCAATGCCAGTATGGATCATTCCTATTGAATTATAAAAAAAAAAATTGATACATGTTAATGAAAATCAATTTATTCAATTTGGAAACATACTTTTAAATTGCATGCAATATTCATACCTGTAGCTAATTTAGTATTTGCATCCCATATGCGACCATGGCGTTTTCCAGTTGGAATCACATTAACATGTCCACACCATAAATTTCTACAGCGAACCTGAAGAAAGCTTCCTAAGCCACAATCACGTATTCCTTGGGTGTGAGACAACTGAAGTGGCAATCCACACTGTTTACACCCAGACAGTCCGTCGGCCAGAACCCCAAGCTCCACCACCCTCCTTCCTTCTCTCCATGATGAATCATATCTAACATAAAAATTAACATAACTTAAATATATTATTTGTAAAAAAAATCTGTTTTTGTAAGACACAGAGTTATGTCTATCATTTTGATGGCTGTGCAATTTTAGTACATTTTCATTTAAAAATTATTAAATGAAAGTAAAGCATGTAAATAAGATTATAGTATACTGTGCATATTGCAACTAAAATTATTTTTAATCTGTTTATATTAGGCTTAATGAATTACAAAATTCAATATCTACAAGATTTCATTTCACTAGTTCAATACTAGGCCTAGTATAATAAATATCATTAAGAATTTGCACAGAATTTAAAACTCATAACCAATTCAAATCAATTTTAAAAAATTGGAATTTAATTTTAAAAAATTATACATATATGCATTTGTTTGAATGCATTGTTTTCAGCTGCAGGTTCAGAGTTTACATATTACACCCACCTTTTTATACACATATTAGGCCGGTACTAAAGCCTTTTTGTAGTCGGACTTACATGTACTGTAATCTACATCAGTACATGTATTAGATACAAGCCTTATGATATAATCACAGGGACTTGCTCCTGGCATGTAAAAAATATCTATTAAAATCGGGGTTTTTTTTTTTAATAAATATTTTTTACACGCCAGGAGCAAGTCCCTGTGATATAATGCATCACAGCAACATTACTTAATTGTCAGAAACTCATGAACTCTTTCTCTCTGAATCATTTCTCTAGGGGAAAAATGTAAGATTGTTTGATTTCAACAATTTTTTTTGTGTTACTTTTCATAAGTGTGTGAAATTAAAATTGGGAATGTATTGCTCGTATCTGTTTCTGTACGTCATGCATGCATAGTGCCGTGTGTATATTCACCCAAAATGTAATTGCAGGTAATATTAAATAATCATTTTGAACTCAGATATATTAGATCACAGGCATGGCCATATTCAAGTAACTTACCCAGAATCTGAATGAACAAACACATTGCATCCAGCTGTGTCGGGAACTTCACGATCGTTGAACGTGTGGGGTACATGTTCCTGTGGAATTTGCTCGGAACTTGTTTCCTCGTAACGATTGGCCTGTGAGTGCGAATAATTGTGGTCGTCCCGGACGCACTTCCATCGGGATTTTAAGACATCCGAGTTTTTTGTGTATTTGTTATTTTGCTTTGAAAATCCCTGTCGTTTCCACCGCGTCATTCTTTCTGACAGACGACTGTTTACACTCGCCGCGAAATTTACGGCATGTCGCAAATACCAAACTGCATTATAGCAGATTGTTAAAAAACTCATTAAATTCTTAACCATTATTATGATTATGTTTTATTTAAAATGAACACTCTATTTTCTTAATATTTTCTATATAAAATAAATCATGAGATTACAGATTTTACAACATCGTGTTCTACGGCGACCAGTTTGTGCTATCTATAACGTTGAGTAAACGTAATCCTTAACTTCTTTAAGCCACCATTAAGTCACCATTAAGCTACCATTAAGCGATTGCTTAAAGGTGGTCTTTCGTCTTGTGCATCCTACAGTTTTGATCTGAATTCAACATAACATGGCACACAAGTAGACTACACTAAAATACATAATTCCGTGTATCAGTTCTTGATTTCAATGAACGGTGTTGCCGTTGTTACTAAAAATAGAAATTTTTTTGAAATACATTAAAAATGCTACTCCTTCTACAGTTTTGATCTGAATTCAATATAACTTGGCACACAAGTAGATTACACTAAGATACATAATTCTGTGTATCGGTTTTTGATTTCAATGAACGGTGTTAATTGCCGTTGTTACTAAAAATAGAAATTTTTCTGAAATACATTCAAAATGCTACTCCTCTTACAATTTTGGTCTGAATTCCATATAACTTGGCACACAAGTAGACTACACTAAGATACATAATTCTGTATATCCGTTTTTGATTTCGATGAACGGTGTTGCCGTTGTTACTAAATATAGAAATTTCTGTGAAAAATCATTCAAAATGCTACTCCTCCTACAGTTTTGATCTGTTTTCAATATAACTTGGCACACAAGTAGACTACACTAAGATACATAATTCTGTATCGGTTTTTGATTTCAACGAACAGTGTTGCCGTCGTTACAAAAAAAAGAAATTTCTGTGAAAATCATTCAAAATGCTACTCATCCTACAGTTTTGATCTGTTTTCAATATAACATGACACACAAGTAGACTACACTAAGATACATAATTCTGTGTATCAGTTTTTGATTTCAATGAACGGTGTTGCCGTTGTTACTAAAAATAAATTTTTTTTGAGATACATTAAAAATGCTACTCTTCCTACAGTTTTGATCTGAATTCAATATAACTTGGCACACAAGTAGACTACACTAAGATACATAATTCTATTTATCGGTTTTTGATTTCAATGAACGGTGTTGCCGTTGTTACTAAAAATAGAAATTTCTGTGAAAATCTTTCAAAATGCTACTCTTCCTACAGTTTTGGTCTGATTTCAATATAACTTGGCACAAAAGTAGACTACACTAAGATACATAATTCTATGTATTGGTTTTTGATTTTTGATTAATGGTGTTGCCTTGGTTACTAAACATAGTAATATCTGTGAAATACTTTGAAAATTCTACTCCAAGTACAGTTGAGTCTGATTATAATATAATTTGGCATGCAAGCAGACTACACTGAGATACGTAATTAACAGTTTTGTGTTTTTGATGATTTATGTTTCCATAGTAATTTAAATTGAAAATTCAGTAACATTATATAAAAAGCTACTCCTACAGCTGTAGTCTTCTTGCAATTTTGCCTCAAAAAGAGACTTAATCAAGGATCATTATTCTATTTATTGCTTTTGTAAAGTTTTAAGTCCCAACTGCTACTTTTCTTTATTATACCGTTAAGTACAAACCAGTAGAGCTACAGACTCGACAGAGACTTCTGGTTACATTACGGCATACATGAATTGGGACACAATTGATAACTTTATTTCATTTTGTCAATTTCAATGAATTTTCTGAGATCTTAATACATGTATTATTGCAAATTGTATGGAGAGTGTTTAAAAATGACAGTGGCAAAGGGTGATCTTTCTCTTTAATTCAAAACTATAAGTTTCACTTTGGGAAAACTTGCATAGACTGAATTAATTGAACAGCGTTGAGAAACACAAAATGTGACAGAAAAAAGATTAAGAAAGGGGAAATCATACCAAATAAACAAAATCATAAAATTGAATGAAAATTGAAACTTGTGCAAATGTGTTGGTTAAGCAGCAAAAATTTTCGCGTCATAACACCAAAGTTACGCATTTATTTGCGAAAATTACGCGTTTATTCGCGAGAGTTTCGTAATTATTCGCGAAAGTTTCGCGTTATACCGCGAAAAATTTATTTTTTGTTGATATACGAAAGAGAGGTCAATTCGCTTTCGTAGAAACACATGTTGAACAAAAGTTGTTTATGGCAAGTTTGATCTATTCTTCTTTTTGTAACAGTTTGGTTATTTTTAGATCTTTCGTTAATTATTGAATTATCTAAAATCTCTTTTACCAGCATGCAAGTTTAATGCATGAACACCTCTTTAACGTGAGAAAAGAATTCAAATTTTCTTGAGAAAGTTAATACTTTTAAGTAAAAAAGACTATTTAAATATACGTGGTCATCCCCCCCCCCCCCCCCCAACACACACAATAATTTTGCCGATACATAGAATACCATAGAAAACTAAGCTACTACATGCTTATTAAAAACTCAATGAAAACTTCTGATGACTTTATTGGCTTGTCGAGTAATTTTTGTTAGTTGATAGTGCCCCGACCTGAAAATGTTTGGCTGTGCCCCCCCCCCCCCCCCCCCCCCCCCCTCACCCCCAAAAAAGCAACAAAAACTGAAATTGCTTTCTACGGGCCCGAAGAATGACACAGTGACAAAAATTTGCAAATATTCAGAGCGTATGAATCTACAATCAAGAATAAAATCGTGACGACTTTCTTGATTATAAATTAAAACAATAAAAACTTCATTAAATTAAAACATACAAGTAGCCCGATCAAAAGCTTTAATTTATTGAATGACAAACATCCATGTACAAGTTATCGTTCTTTCTATACAGTGTAAAATTTAGTGGCTACCTCTATTTTAACCCGTTATAATAAATTTTACTGCACTCAAATCAAAATTAAAAGGCTAAGGTGTAAAATTCAATTGTTAGAAATGAAAAAAAAATCCCATTTAACTCATGATTCGGGTTTCTTTTAGTCACAAGCATTTAAATCTTGTGAAGATAAATTTGATGATCATTTACATGTGCTCCAGGGTCTAAATTTTTCTGGGTAGGGGTCTAGTGATCAGTTTACATTTTATTATAAACCAGAGAATAATAAATTTTGACAATAAATTGCCTTAAAGAAATCATCTTTTTTTATATAAAATATTAAATCTGGGTTATCACACTAACCAGAGATGGCCCCATTATTTTTTTTCATAGAAGTTGTATCTGACCACTAGTACTCCACCTTAAAAAAATTCAGACCCTGGGGCAGGGGACTTCCTTGTTTCCAAATCTTTTCTTTGTTCACTTACTACATATATAAAACAAAAGGTATAAAAACTTGTTGGCGGATCTCCAAAACTGGAAATCGATGGTCCTATCACCATTTTCCCACAGTTTCCACAAGTGGTACAGTAAAACTCATCTTTTATAACAAAGTCACTTGCGTCCTGATAAACGAGGTTCTTCATATTACCCGTATATGAACCATAATGCGAGAGTTCCTGTTGGATTTATGGAAAAAAAAATGTTTTACGGTGTGACCGTTGGGGCGAGCGCAGTTGTACCTTCACAAATACACCTGAAACGTTGATCCGCCACTTCAAACGTCAAGTCGCACGAGACATTTTGACTGCGACGTCACGCGAGAGCTCGTCAGGGTTTACGGAAACAGCCGAGCGTTCAGTTGAAACTATAGACCTTGTGCAATTTTTGTCGTAAGACATTGCAGAGTTGTTTTTTGTTTCTTTTAAAGATTTCTACAAACTGAAAGCCTTTTATGTTTTACGATATTATTTATATGTTCGCGCCACGTCGAAAAAATTCTTGTTTTAAATTGAGTACACCAGGGGACAGAATGACGTCACGAAGGTTGCTATGGTTCATACAGTAAACGTTGACCAATGACACAGTAAATATTCTGAAAAATAAAGGAAACAGGATCAGAATAATATTGTCTTAGTGCTAAATTGAGACGGTAAAGATATACTTGAACTATATTGTGAACAAATATAAGTATCTGTACTCTAGGTAAAAAAAATCATTACTGCCATTAAAGCCCTTTTAGTACAGTAATGAAATACTTAAATTTAACAAGCAAATTTAAAGAATTGTGGTCCCTCGCTTTCGGTGTCTTTTTAGGTGAGATGTCATTTGTTATGACATTTTGTGTCTGATATGAATGCCATATCATAAGTCTTCTATTTAGAAATTTTCACTGAACTCCAAGGTCAAGGACAAAGGGTTAACGTTCTTGGTATCCAATGAAAAGTCTTCCCAAAAGGATGACATATGTGAAGTATGAAAACCCTAGCCCTTACCATTCAAAAATTATGGTCAAGGTTAAAGTTTTCTCATAAGTACAAAAAATCTCCAAGGTCAAGGTCAAAAGGTCAAGGTTTTTGGTATCAAATGAAAGGTCTTGGCACAAAGAATATATATATGAAATATGAAAGTCCTGGTATCTACTGTTCAAAAGTTGTGGCCAAGGTCAAAGTTTTTGAAAAGTAGGTCAAACTCCAAGGTCAAGGTCCAAGGGGCAAAGTTCTTGGTATTCAAAGAAAGGTCTTCTCACAAGAATTATATATACATGAAGTATGAAAGTCCTAGCCCTAACCATTCAAAAGTTATGGTCAAGGTTAAAGTTTTTTCATAAGTACGGAAATCTCCAAGGTCAACAAGTCAAAGTTGTGGTATCCAATAAAAGGTCTTGCTACAAAGAATATATATGTGAAATATTAAAGTCCTAGTACCTACCATTCAAAAGTTATGGCCAAAGTAAAAGTTTGAAATTTTTGTGTAAAAGATGGTCAAACTCCAAGGTCAAGGCCAAAAGGTCAAATTTGGTGGTACCCAAAGATATGATATGAACAGATTGTCAGCGCAACTTCTCATAAACTGCCGCATAGAATTTCGTCAAACTTTGCAGATATTTAGAAAACAATGCTTAGATGTGCATATTACGAGGAAATTGGGATTCCTTTATTTTTCCCGCCAATTTCAGCACTTCGATTTTTAGGGAGTGTGGGGTATGTGAGCTTGCTCACTTTTTCTTTCTTTCTGCCGCAAACTGCTCTCTAAATTATTAAATTTCGCACTTGTAAACTTCCGTAGAACCGAATCTTTGTTATTGTTTACATTCGTAACGGATCCATTATCTTTGTTATTGTTTACATTCTTAACGGAAATATCCCAAAATGCAACGCACGAGTGCTGGCCAATCAGAAGACGACAGTAAGTGTACTCCACCTGGCTCTCCATCCTTGGTAAATCAGTGTTATCAAATTCTTTTTCTTTTTCTGTTTTTAGGATCCTGGGAGACCCAAATAAGTACAAAAGAGGCAGAAGAACGTCTGAAACCTCTTTCGCTGTTTTCTGCTTTAAACAGGCTCCAAAAGCAAACCGGCTGTAGCTGTCCACTTTGTTACAAATATAATTAAAACCTCTGCATGGTGGCATTTTCTTGAAGTCCATCTGCCATCTTCTGTTTGGATATGATGCTGAAATTGGCCGTCTCGTCCTCTCCGTTTTTTGGTAGATCACTTGCTACATTCTACATGCTGTTTAAAGAAAGATCTTATGTTTTCCCGGGTGACAGGAAAGAATGTTTTCCTGATTGTCTCGTAGATGGCGTCACTTTTAATGTGGTCCACATTGTGATTCCTCTGAATTTCAACGATCAGTTTTTCCTTGGATAGAACTTTTCTGTGTACCTCGCTTACCTTGGAGCTCCAATAGAAAGTGGACTCTGTATCAATGTCAAATATAAAATTTCGTCACACATCTCCGTATACTTGTTTCCCCCAACTGAATACCTAGCTCCTCGTTAATTTCTTTATTCCCCATGCGGAATTTTCTGCTTTTTCTTACATATTTTTTCGACATCTTTCATAACGGACCAAAACTGCTTCGGACTTGGGTCATTTGTCTCCCGCTTGTTCTGAACTTTTTTAAAGATATGTCCATTATCTGGACAAACTGCCGCTTCTTTTTTTTTTAACAAGTAAATCTGCCCGATTGTCTTGTTGCCTAGTTATTGGAACATTACATTTCTGAAGAATACTTTTAATTGAACTCAATAATTGTTAATTTTCCAGTAAGTCTATCTGCATACTTCCTTTTGATGTCTCTCTTTAAGTCAGTAGTTTTCACCTTATCTTCTTTTGTTCTTACATAGGATCTTACTTCCTCAGTACTTAAGCCAACAATGTTTTGAAAATCAAGTGCCTCTGCCTCACATAGAATAGATGATTTATGCTTTAAGAGAAAATCAATGTTTTAAGATGGCAAGAAAAAGTCTTTAAAAACTGGGGAATTGCAATATCATTTTCTAAATAATATTGTACAAGATGTTTTACTTGTTGATATGGGAGATACTTGTGTTCTGGAAGAGCACCTATGTCAACAACTGGTTGTATTTCAAATCTATTGAGTGGATTTCCAATCCAGTCTGCCTATAAGATGAAAATCCATACTGTTGTAACCAAGATGTATGTGGGTTATTCATTTCGTTAAAAACTGACACGGCATTGTAGCATTTTGTTGAACTCAAGTCATAAGTATCACAAAGTTTTCCCCAAATCTTTCCCCTTGGTGTTATTGTGAAGTTCATTGCAGATCTGTGCTCAGTACTATCCTTTTTCAAGAAAGATGTTATTTTAGAAACTACGTCCTTTGTTATGATCCAGTCATCTTCAGGTGGGTTTGACTGCCTTTATCTGTTCATTTGCATATGGAGTTGCTTGTATGCGATTTATTGCTTCATCTCTAGCTGCTTCCATGTTTTCTTTTACTAGGTCTAACTGAAATGATCCATCAATTATTAGAAACTTCTTGATCTGATTACTCCCGACTTTGACAATGACCGACCTTCACAAAAATGTAGTCTTTCTACAGAGTGTCGTTTGGAACATCCCTCTGCATATGAAATAACTTTTATCTTGTCAATGTTTAAAATCTTCCTCAACAAAACTGTAGCAAACATTGTTTGTTTATTTCGAGGACGTTCATCTGGACCTCCATCAACTGTCAACAGCAACTGAGGAATAACTGTATAACCACTTGGTTTTAAAAAGTCTTGTGAGCTTTCCAAAGTCATTAGGTAAAGAAGTTCATTCAAGTGTCTAAGCACGGTAGACGGGTCAAAGTAATGCATTTTCACCAATGAAAGTCCTCCGCCTGTAATGCGACTTTGGCAAATTGGAATGCCACTGAGCTGACCTACGACATCTTCTTTTTCTAATAAATCTTTTACTTTAACAAACTGGTAAGTGGTGATCTGAAGGGATCTTTTGGTATCTTTCTCCCAGTCATGATCAGAGTAAATGATTTTTTTTTTCAAGGACTACCTGGGTCTCTGGACAACTTAAACATCACAATGTACCAACGCTTTGTCATCTCTTGCTAAGATTTTCCCATTTCTACAAAGTACATCCTCAATGAAATAATTAATAACACAAATGGTCATTTATCGATTTACTACAATTTCCATCTCTCGTTGGCTTTTTCAAGCTAATTCCAGGATTAATATCATCATTAACATGATGACGTTTCGCTTGTAGGCTTTTCTCACGATAATTTTCCGTGTATGTGTATGTCGCACTAAGTGATACGTTGATACCGTAAAATTCTTGCAAGATAGAAACGCCTCTCGACATGTTCATGAAATTTGTTGCATGATGAAAGAGGGTGTCACAAATTAATCTTGGGTGGCTTTGAAGGCCATCACCCACCGAGTCAAAAAGTTGACACATGAGGCTTGGTAATTCTTTGTACTTCTCTGCCAAAAGCTTTCTCCCAGCACCTTTGAAACGTCCACTTGTTTGTCTTTGCAAGAATTTCCAGGTCTCAGCCATATCCTGCCAACATTCGATTTTCTGCTTTGAATCTGCAATACTGTCTTTCAGTGCGGTCCTTTGGTATTTTTGTCCATCAAGGCCTTTAGTACTGAGAAATTGAACCGAGGTTATTTGGACTAAAATATGGCGATCCTTTTCGGTACATATTTTGCCTAGGAGTTATTCCGCTTGGCCGTAGAGCAACAGTCCCTTCATAATTCAACCAAGTTCAACTTGTTATACTGGTTACTGAGGTAAAGATAACACTATTTTTCTCATGAATATAGGTTTGTAAAAGCCTGTATTAAGTCATAATTTTAAGATTATGAATATTTCCCCCATATATTTTTTGCATGCATGTTTAAAACTGGTTGCTCAAAGAGGTAAATTCACTACTTTGCCCTTCAAGATGGCGGCTAAGGGGAATAACTCCTAGGCAAAATATGTCATAGGGAAAGGGTCAATTGGAATCACAGAATTTGTCTGTCCATGTGAAAACATACGATTTTCCCCGTCTGGCTAAACTTCCTGTGACGTGGTGATGGATCCTGGTGAGGCTGACATCTCGTTATTGAAATAATTTCAAGAAGTGTGAAAACTGAAAAAAAAGAAGAGACTGAACCGAGGTTATTTGGACTAAAATGTACTTCAAAATATGGCGATCCTTTTCGGTACATATTTTGCCTAGGAGTTATTCCCCTTGGCCGCCATATTATAGGGCAACAGTCCCAGATCCCTTCATTATTCAACCAAGTTCAACTTGTTATACTGGTTACTGAGGTAAAGATAACACCATTTTTCTTATGAATATAGGTTTGTAAAAGCCTGTATTAATTCATAATTTTAAGATTATGAATATTTCTCCCATATATTTGTTGCATGCATGTTTGAAATTGGTTGCTCAGAGAGGTAAATTCACTACTTTGCCCTTCAAGATGGCGGCTAAGGGGAATAACTCCTAGGCAAAATATGTCATAGGGAAAGGGTCAATTGGAATCACAGGAGAATTTGTCTGTCCATGTGAAAACATACGATTTTCCCCGTCCATGGCTAAACTTCCTGTGACGTGGTGATGGATCCTGGTGAGGCTGACATCTCGTTATTGAAATAATTTCAAGAAGTGTGAAAAATGGGGAAAAAAAAAGAAATTGCAACAGACATGCATTAAAGGAATGACAGATATACAGGTAAGTCTAATAACTAGTCTGCTGCTTTGTACTAAAAATAATTGTGGCATATAGGGATCTCATTGTCGAAAAACTACAGCAATGTTGTTTTAAACCTAATTTTAAAACTTTTAATAAGAAATGGAGGGGGAGGAGCACACCTTATGATATGAGGGTAGCCTGGGTAGATTTGTCTTCGCCTGGTCCATATTGTTGATGATGAGCGAGAAATGCTTCTGTTGGTTGTCTTTTCTTCCTTAATGTGTTTATAGTACTTTTCTCGCCCAGTTCTACAACTGAAAAAAACAATATTACATCATCAATATTATTAATGTTTGTTAGTGGTATTATATTCCATGGCATTTCCATGTCACTTCTTTTCCAAAGAAATAAACAAATAACTCGGGTTTCTTACAGTTACAGTAATTTTTAAAGACAAGTTCCAACTTTTTTTCAGATACTTAATTGGTTGTGTTTTACCCCCCCCCCCCCTTTCAGAGTTTTCACATTTTATATAAAAGTAAAAATTAATTTATTTGTGACATGTAATTGCATTTTTCTGTAATTCTAATTTATGATCTGATACAAATATGTTCCTGGCTCAAGGTCGATGGATCTATATTTTATTTCCCTACTTTGCCACTGCAAAAATGATCATGATTTTAAAGTTAATGATACGTCCGTTTTTATCATTACCTTTGAACAAGGATATGGGCTCTCTTTTTCTCCTCCAACAGCAATCTCTGTTCTTGGATAGATTGCCAGCCTTTGCATTGCGAATGGAACACTCCTTATTTTCTCTAAATGTGGTTCTTTACAAAGATATATGATATTAAGTCTAATTTAATGAGTACTGAATGCATAAAGATGCAGATTACATCATGTACATGTTCATAGTTTCCTTTAAGCATAGATGACAAATGTATGGTAGTGTTCCATTGGCAACATGAGATAATATTTTTTATATTAAAGAAAATATGGTTTTTTTAAATTTATTTATTTTTTTTTTGTTTTATATTTTTATTATTTTTTTTAACATTTTCTAACACTGATGTTATTCAATTCTAATTATAATGACTATAAGAATGCTTTCTCTTTTATGAAATGTATTACACTGTACATTTAAAACATTCAGTGATACACTAATTATGAAATTACATAATTAAACAAAAATAATCTACCATACTTCTGATGCTTTAATTCCTGGAAAGCGGTCATTAGTAAGTCGCTTGAAATGCTTCAGGCGGTAGGGGGTTGCTGTGTCCACTTGCATAGTCCTCATGCATGTTGTGAAAGGAGTAACATGTTGGAAGCATTACATTCCCATTGTTTGGTTGGACCAACTCATTGGCTTTTGCTGAGCTTCTGATAAAATTTACAACATCAGCTGCCCGGGGATTGTCATATTTGTGTGAGCTTCTCGCATATTTGTCAGAACTTGTCCATTCCTCAAGCACATACATGATAGTATCTAATTAAATACAAGAACAAATAGTCTGTATTTTCAAGTGATTTTGGGAATAAAAATAGTCACATAAAAGATAACTGACCAAATACTACTGGTCAAATATCAAATCCATTTATTGTTTAATGAGCAAAATAAATTATTTTAAAAGAGCATCAGTTAACATCGTCTCATTGGCCGTGAAATGACTTGGCTTTACTCGAGATGAGGGACTTCATTTCGGGTGGTATCAATATATTGAAATATATTTCCATTTCTAATTTTGTTCTCTGTAATAACTCTTTAAACAGGTCGAGACCATTAGATTTTCTGACGTCAGCATAAATTTGCATGTAGTAGTGCAGGGCTTATTAGAAGCCTTTTCTACTCTATGTTTTAGCAGAATTCATAAATATATTACATATTCAAAGAAAGATTTTATATTGGGATCACATGTGAAGTCAGAAAAAGTGAAAACTCTTATTGCTCTACAAATAAAGTATTTTATTTACAGTATGAGATGTGCCAACAATACTCTTTCTTTGAATGGGTTGATGTCCTCCATCAAAATATTATATGACACTAATAAAATAATAGCAAAGAAAAACAATGAACAAGAAAAATTTGATGAGGACTGGAAGTATTGGAAGATTGAATCTCTCTCTTTCTCCCCCCCCCCCCCCTCTCTCTCTCTCATTTTTCCTTTTGTAAAACCATGGAAAAACAGTAAAATAAAAAAAATGAATAAATAAATTTGCATGTCAATTAGCTATCTGTTTACTTTACCCTCTGATGAATGAGTAGCAATGCATTGTTGGCTACTACAAGTACTCAGCTGTGTTGAAAATAAAGACCATCTTGAATTGTTCCTAGGAAACTTATTTTCAATTCTTTTTTGAGATTTATGGAAGATATATTTAAAATGATGTATAATCTTTCATTTCTATGCTCACATTTACAAAATTTGCTTAATGAAGCCTTATATCAGCTTATAATACATCGGCATTAACCATTGTTCGAAGAGACGTACAAGTAGGTGTGCTATCGTGTCGATAAAGCATTGATTTTTTTTACGTGTATACGTGTTCATTCTTTGTGACAGCAGTTGAGGTGTGCAATTATTATTTAACCCCTAAATATTATCAAAAAGTTTTTAATGCACATCAAAGCGTTTGCACCATATTCGAACATTCGAAGCAACTATAAATCATCTAAACCAACTCCAATATTAAATGTGAGCATGGAGCAATGTCTTTGGAATGTAAGCTTTCAATTTCGGACTTATAAAGTGATAAAGAAGCTCTACTTTTTCCTGTGACGAAGTAAATATTATACAGTTAACCGACGAAAACCACGTGTCGCCATTGAATCGTCATGCTTTGGGACTCATTCACTTGATTGGAGAACATTCACTTTCACAGGCCTTATGGTCTCCAAAAACATGAGAAGGAATGGATTTTAAATTTTTCTGCATAGTGCCTTTGGCACTTGTTTGATTCCACTGCATACAAATATATATATATATATATATATATATATATATATATATATATATATATATATATATATATATATATATATATATATATATATATATATATATATATATATATATATATATAATTATATTACATTTCATGTCATCTAATTTACTTTCAAGATTTTTTTTCTGTATGAAAAAAATTGGGAATTTTTTGAATATTTGGATCAAATGATGCTTTTGCGTTTGCTAAGGTTGTCGAGACATTTTCCATGGTTAGATTTTTTTTACTTGGAAATTGCGTGCATTCAAGTCATGCAGGATTTCTGAGGCCATACCACATTATTTCCGAGAGCAGCGAAGCCTACATGTATCTCAATTTATAGAAGCTTAAAATAATGACCTGTGTGACGTAAATACACCTTTGCTCAGAAGTATATAAAGCACAGTTTCACGCGCCGAAATCATTCTTGAAAGTTTGTTTGTGACAACCGACAAACATCATATGGATGGGTTATTTCCCTCAAAATAAAATCAATTTGGGTTGAGAACATGATACCCTCTTCACCCCCATCCTTTACATCCTAAAAGATACTTGGAGAAGGGTCCATTATATTACATATCGCCTTTCGGCTCTACGAAGGTATCAAGTAGCATATTTAAAGTGTTGGTCACAAACAAAATATTATGAAGAAAAATAATATTTTCAAAGTATTCAATGAAAAGACGACTTCATTAAAATTTTAATGAAAAATAAAAAATTAAATGCAACTAAATTTTATTAAATGTCAAAGTTTATAAATAATAAACTAAGGAGTAATCACATTCAAAAAGGTCTCTGGTAACGGCCTTATGTGCTAACCAAGAGGATTAATTAAAGTAAGTAGGTAAATAATCACATTCATTATCGGAAAAAAAAACTATATAAATGTAAAGAAAAAACAAGTACTAGTAATTGTTTATCTACATGTATTCAAAAATGACCGTGCAAAACGTCCATCTGAATCACATCCAGTTGTATTCCCCGCTTTTTAATAAAACTAAAAAAAACGTCCTTGAAGAAGTCCAATTAATTTGCCGCATCCATTATTTCTTTTAACGACACTCCTTATGAATAGGCGACTGAATCGGAAGTTCCTCGGAAAGAAAGTGCAGTAAAGTCCTTGATTCCTTACAGTTCTAGAACACTTTTCAACCATCTTGCTAACGTACATATTGAAACAGGATTAAGTGTTTTATAAAACACAAATAATGTATATGGTTTTCTTTTATTAACGGTTCTTTTTAAATAGTTATCTAACGTTGAAACCACACAAAGTCTATTATCAGAAAATTTATGTAATATAACTCTGTGTACAGGAGTTCCAGGCTTGAATATTTTCAGTAATTTCTGCACTTGAAAAAATAACCTTATCTGCACACACTGACATGTACATATACTTTAAATCAAGAGCCAACAGTGTTAGGGTTCTGGAAGCTGTTGTAAGTGCAACAAGAGCTATCGGTTTTAAAGTTAACAAATGTAAAGATATTTCATGTAAAGGCATTTGATTGTGTGAAAAACACAAAACTTTCTATTTGTCCCAAGAAGTCTTAACCTTAGGACGACATGGATTAAGATTAAAAATCCTTTCATTAACTTTGGAAGTAATAATGGTTCCTTATCACAAAAAATTGTAATTGTGTTTGTGACGTTTTTAAGCCAAAGTCTTTTCGTTTTCTATTTCTGCAAAAAAAAATCCGTCAGTTATCTTTCCTTTCATGATATTTTCCCTTTTATGTTCTCATGTTATTTTGAATGACACAAATAAAATTACATTGCTTCATATGTCACTATTGCGATACTCCCGCTTTGAAGTAGAGGGGGACTATTTTAACCTTGTGTGTGTGTCTTTTCGTAACAAATTTTTGGTGCAGTGAGCAATTGCTCATTGCAGATTCTTGAATTTAGCAGACTCTTTGCTGAGACATGCCATTAGGTTGGATTCATTTTTGTTCGAACTTCATGTTTATCTTTTGAGTCTGTCCATACCATACATAATAATTTTTTCATCGCAGTTTTCTCAGCAACAACTCACCAGATGCTTGGAATTTTAGCATATTCTGTTAAGGCATGCCTTTTGGTGGGATTAATCGGTATATGAAACTGATATCAACTTCCTGTTTATCTGTTTGTATGTACCATAACTAACAATTCTGGCACAGTTATGTCAGCAGCTACTCATATACAGCAGATGCATGGAAGCTCACACTCTTTGTTTAGGTGTGTGATATGCTGGAATTCAATTTTTGTTTGAATCTGATGTTAACTTCCTGATTATCTGTGTGTCAGTCTAAATAATATATTACAAATTTTTGTCATATTTCTCAGCAACCACTCATTGCAGATGCTTGAAATTTTAGCACATCCTTTTTTGAGACAAATCAAATTGTGTGATTCATTTTTGTATTAATCTGATGTCAGCTTCCTAATTATCTGTATACATTATATGAGCTTGTCGTGTATATTCACATCTGAGCTGGAGCTTTACTAGTGAGCATTGGCACACAGACCTCTAGAGTTGTATTTTTTTCAGAAGGGAAATATACTATTTGCTAGCCAAGTGTATTCAGTTTGCTCTGCTCCCCAATAAACCCTTGGATGATATGTACTGTAAAAAACAATCAATTTTCATTGGAGAGTGATAGCCGACCGTGGACCATATAGAATACTGTTTAAAATTCACGACCTTGGTAAGAGAAGTTCATGGAAGTGGAGAAGCAGGCTCTGACTTACTCTGTAATGTCCAGCCGCTGGAAGGTTGCTCTCTGCAAGAGCAATTTCTTGTACATGTAGGACATGATGACCCTGTCCTCCTGATGATGGAATTTAAAGCAGTGAGGGGACTTTTGGCCGGACAGCTGGATGGGTGACTGGAGTGCCACAGCTCGGTAGTCCCAACGATCATTCAGGTACTCGGTGGCGGGCTGGGGATGGTTGGCCGCTTGCTGGAGGATGACTAAGGTCTTCATGGCCATCTTCCCAATGTGGTACGAAATCCAAGAAAACATCTGATTCTCGCGGGGTATGACCTACCATCAAGAAGGACAGCTTTACCTATAGATAAGGAAAACCAATATCACCATTCTTATCTACTGATACTAATAGCATATACTAATAGCATATACTATGTCAGTATACAAAATGTAATAATATTTTGAAAATTCCTTTGAATAATTTCTTATTGGCCAGTCTTAGAAAATGGTTATAAAAACACTTTTTAAATAATTTTCCTAAGAACCAATCTTCCAAAGAACCCATGAAATTTTTGTTGTTCTTTGGTGAATTGTCAGCCTGTACGTACAGGGTGGGAGGCAACTATATTTGCTGCAATGATAGGAATATTTAAAGTCTTAATTTGATCGATATAATAATCAAAGTACTCAGAAGTACAGAGTTCCGGGCTCATTTACAGAGTAGAATGAATTTTTTTACATGAATCACGTTTATATTCTGATGAAGAAATTTTAAAACTATCAATATGAATGATAAGACACTGACAATGAGTTTTTCAATCCTAATACCAAGGTCCGATTTTGTCAGAATCAGACTTAATCTGGTATCGCAGCTGTATGTAAACAAACAGGCCAGTCTGGTTCCCTTTTCTGCTTTTCCTCGTACATGTATGTGTAGAGAACTACGATAACAGTGATTATCAAAAATCCTTACGCTAATGAACTATGTTCTTTGACTTAGGACTGAAGTTTTCAAAGTCATTACTACTAATGTTTATTACCGGCCGCCAGGAGGCGGTCGGTTATATGATATGAAAGTTTGAAGTCGCTGTGTGTTTCTGCGGAGTTAAAACAATTTAAATAAAAAATATTTAACATTAATATAATAGTATATTAAAAAGAGCGTCTAAATGTTTAACAAGAACGCACAATAAACATAAAATTAAAAATTTTTATAAAGAATGAGGTAAATATTTCATCCAATCCTGATTGGGAAACTTAGACATATTTGAGGTGCGGAGAAAATTAGAACACGTGTTGGGCATAGTCTAAAGCAAAGACCGCGTTACGTAAACCGGTATTGCACAATTTTACTTTCTCTAGTTAAACAAGATTTGTTGTACGTATTTATTTTAAAATGACGTGTACACATGTGCATATATAAACATTTTCAAAAATATGGTTAAATGTTAATTCATCAAAAGACCTAGCTGGCTACAGAATATTACAAGATTTGGCCCTAGCAGACGAGTATAATGCACGTTTTACAATGTGCCAAGAATTTTCCCGCTACAACTCAAAGAAACTGAAAGAGAAGAAATGTAGTGGCGGATCTAGAGGGAGTTTAGTTTTTTCCTCTAAGAGAGAGCAAGGATTCCCACATATTTGCTGCGTTTTTATTAAATTAAAACTACACTGCATATCTAGTTGTAGATTACATTAAACTTTAGTTTTAAACTTCTAATGTAAATGCCTCTTAATTATACAGGCCCACGGTTTGTTGACGCAGAGGACCAGGGGTACTTTGCTTATACATGTAATACTGAACATGCATTATATATAAGTAAGAAAATCATGCAATGTCGTGCACAAGCGTTTAATGTCACAAGAATATACATGTATATATTAAAAGATAAATAGAAGATATTTCAAAACAGATCACCATTTTGAACAGTCTTTAGTTGCTTCATAAAAGGAACAATTAATTGGTTTGCGGCCGATATTTGACGCTTGCGTCAATATATGTTTCTTGTTTATATAGATAAAACTTTGTCAGAGACCAGAAGAGCTTATGCGATAGTAATGCGTCCGTCGTCCGTCCGTCTGTCTGTCTGTCTGTAAACAATCTTTCAAAATGCTACTCCTCCTACAGTTTTGGTCTGATTTCAATATAACTTGGCACACAAGTAGACTACACTAAGATACATAATTCTGTGTATCGGTTTTTGATTTTGATTAACGGTTTTGCGATGTTACTAAAAATAGAAATTTCTGTGAAATTCTTTCAAAATGCTACTTCTCCTACAGTTTTGGTCTGATTTCAATATTACTTGGCACATAAGTAGACTACACTAAGATACATAATTCTGTGTACCGGTTTTTGATTTCGATGAACGGTGTTGCCGTGGTTACTAAAAATAGAAATTTCTGTGAAATTCTTTCAAAATACTACTCCTTCTACATTTTTGGTCTGATTTCAATATAACTTAGCACACAAGTAGACTACACTAAGATACATAATTTTGTGTATCGATTTTTGATTTCGATGAACGGTGTTGCCGTTGTTGCTAAAAATAGAAATTTCTGTGAAATTCTTTCAAAATGCTACTCCTCCTACAGTTTTCGTCTGATTTCAATATAACTTGGCACATAAGTAGACTACCCTAAGATACATAATTCTGTGTATACATCGTTTTTTGATTTCGATTAACGGTGTTGCCGTTGTTACTAAAAATAGAAATTTCTATGAAATTCTTTCAAAATGCTACTCCTCCTACAGTTTTGGTCTGATTTCAATATAACTTGGCATACAAGTAGACTACACTAAGATACATAATTCTGTTTATCAGTTTTGATTTCGATGAACGGTGTTGCCGTTGTTGCTAAAAATAGAAATTTCTGTGAAATTCTTTCAAAATGCTACTCCTCCTACAGTTTTGGTCTGATTTCAATATAACTTGGCACACAAGTAGACTACACTAAGATACATGTAAGTAATTCTGTATATTGGTTTTTGATTTCGATGAACGGTGTTGCCCTGGTAACTAAAAATAGAAATTTCTGTTAAAAAATCTCAAAATGCTACTCCTCCTGCAGTTTAAGTCTGATTATAATATAATGTGGCATGCAAGTAGACTATACTAAGAACATAAAGAGACTTAATCAAGGATCATTATTCTTTTTATTGCTGTGGTAAAGTTTCAATTCAAAACTTCTTAAGAACTTTTCTCTCCCTTTGCTATAAGTACAAACCAGTAGAGCTTCAGTCTCGACAGAGACTTCTGGTTTTAGTTGCTTTATTACCGGCCGCCAGGAGGCGGTCGGTTATATGATATGAAAGTTTTAAGTCGCCGTGCGTTTCTGCGGAGTTAGAACAATTTGAATAAAAAATATTTCACATTCATGTAATAGAATATTAAGAAAGAGTGTCTAAATGTAAAATAAAAACGCATAATAATCACAAAATTAAAATTTTATGAATAATGGGTAAAATGTTTCATCCAATCCTGACTGACAAACTCCGTCGAAACTGAAGTGCGGAGAAATAAGCACACATGTTGGGCATAGTCTAAAGCAAGGACCGCGTTATATACAATGTCTAAACAAATTTTACTTTCTCTACTTCAACAGGATTTGGTGTATATATGATTTAAAATGACGTGTAAATATAAATATACAATGTACTTTTAATACGGAAAATTTTCAAAAATATGACAATCTTAATTTATTATCAGACAGAATATTAGGAGATTCTTCTCCAACAGACAAGGATAAAGCGCGTTTTACAACATGCCAAGTATTTTCCCGCCACATCCCACACCAAAACAAGATAGAGAAGAAATATAGTGGCGGATCTAGAGGGAGTTGGGGGTTTCGACTTTCTCTGAGCGAGCGAGGAGCCCCACATATAAAAGTTTAACTATCTCTAGTTATGGATAAGTTTAAACGTTAGTTTTAATGGTTAAATGTTAAAGCTACTTTAACATCAAACTCCCGCCAGAGTTCGTTTATAGTACCAATTAAACTTACTGAGTGCGGGGACGCAGAGGGCTATGAGTAGGTTGCTTAAATACATTGTACATGTAGCAATGTACTGAAGAAAATCCTGGGATGTCGCATTCAAATGTTTAATGTCACAGGGATATATATTAATTAACAGATAAATATAAGAATTCAGTTTCTAATTTATTATATGAAAGAATCAATTAATTGGTTTGCGGCCGATTTTTGACGCTTGCGTCAATATGTTTCTTGTTTAGCGTTTGTATTATCTCAAAAGCGGTTGAGAGTAAGAACTATATTTTTGCACGTAACTTTAAAATGGCGACTATGGGGTTGACTTCCCGCCTTGAACAGGATGACATAAGCCGGCAATTGCTCTTTGAGCAATAAGCCCGGCTAAAAACCATGTTGTATAAATGATTACAGTTAGGAATGTCAGGCAGATAACACCGTGCACAATTATATAATAATTTACTGAATAAATTATATTATAAAACTGAATTATAAGAATAAATTATTAAAGAGTGAAAGCTCCAGACTAATAAAGTGCAAATGGGTTAATGTTTCTAGATGTATACCTGTGCAAGGTCATCAAAGACTCTCAGCAGGCAGTTCATTGTGATATTGGAATCACAACAGAATTTGTCTGTTCACGTGAAAACGTACGACTTTCCCTGTCCACGGGCTAAAATTCCTTGTGACGTGGTGATGGATCCTGGTGAGGCTTACATCTATGTGTTATAATAATGTCAAGAAGTGAGAAAATTGAAAAACAGAAATAGCAACAGACATGCATAGGAAAGACAGATACACAGGCAAGTCTAATAAATAGTTGTCTGCTGATTCCAATTAAAAATAATTTTGGCATATTGGGATCTCACTGTCATTAATTTTTAAATAAACATGATAATCAAAACTAACACACATTCATTTAGCAATCAAATGATATTACTACAGTTCTTTTAAATATTACATTTTAACAAGAATATGGGCTCTCTTTCGCTCCTCGAACAGCAATCTCTGTTCTTTAGATAGATTGCAAGCCTTTGCATAACGAATCATGGAACACTCCTTGCATTCTGTAAATGGTTATCTTCAAAGATATTTTAATAATTTATTGAGTACTGAATAAATACTCAGATTTATTGCAGTGTGCCATTTGCAAACACAAAACAATAATTGCTTTTATAAAAGAAAATATGTTTACATTAGTTATTTTTCTCATTTAACACTGATTATATAAAACTCTTATTAAAAATTTTGCTTGAGACCAAGGTGACTAAATTTTTCGTGCATGTGTAACCGGTTGTTGAGTTTAAATTAAACAAGATGATTCAGTGTGTGGATCCAGAATTTATTATGGTATAGGGTAGGATCGGACCAATCCCTTATAGGGAATAAAATTCCTTAACACTTCTAAGCCAATCTGACAAATTCACCTCTGATATATGTCAACAATAAGGGTGGTGTCTCCATCACTATGAAATATGCATTATCTCTATAAAGTATACACCCTTTTAAAACCAGTTCTCAGAATTAGGGAAATCATGATAGCAATTCCCGCCAATTCTACCTTAAAACCATTCAGCCACACTGACCAATAGAAATCAATGTAACACTCGATAATGGAATACTGTAAATGTATTACATTTGGCGTGTACAATATTTGGCGGAAATTCAATTTTCAACAAGTTAGCGTAGATTTGATTTAGCGCTGTCTGAATTTGCTAGTTATAAAAGTTAATATACCAGACAGTTAGCTATGTATTTGAAATAGCGGACTCTGTTTACCGCCAAAATCGCTAAATAGAATACACCGCTAAATGTAATACGTTTACAGTTACCCATTCACTACACTAACCCGTAGTCTACCTGGAATACAACACTGAGCTAAATAGGGATGTTTAGGTTTATAACAGACACCGAACAAGACAACATAGAGTGTTAGTAACTCGCATTGCGCAGCGCTGATCATATGAATGGATGATTGATTGACCGAATGAATAAAATAAAGAATGAGAATAATGTAAACAAATTGAAATAAATATCCTAAAAATATAAAAAGTACAACTACCACAAACTCCCCCATTGAGAACTGACGTCCCCGTCATTTAAATAATCTAACTGTAACTTCATAATCTGCTATGTACAATAAAGTCATGAAACATAGTTGTACTGAAGTTTGGTAAGTAGGTCCATGAGACCTTTCAATAAAATCAACCGTTCCTTTAAAACACCAGTACCCTCCAACATATGTCTAAGGATATCTACTCTGCTCCTACTCCTGTCATCAGTACTTACTTTGTAAACTTGATATTCATCAAACCGTTTTGGTGGTCTTTCCTCTCTCCGTGATCTTCTTAATACTCTGTCTGCATTCTCACTAGGCTCAGAGCCATTACCCTCTTCCAGCTGGGGTTCAGGGTCTTCCAAGGCTACCCTTTCTGGCTCAGGCCTCTGCCTATCTATTCTCTCAATTTCTCCAGCTCCCTCAGTAGTGATGATATGTGGGTCATCGGCTGGAGCTTTTTTAGCTGGTGGTACCGGTACCTTAAAATAAAAGTCAACTTCCGAGTGACTGGAACTTTCTTCCTCTATATGCTCTTCTCTAGCTTCATTTGTTTCTACTCTTGGTGTGTTCTGCGGTTTCTTTTTCCTGGGTTTTGGTCTACCAATAATCTTTTCCCGCTCATCTGGTTAGATGCATCCAATTGGCAGTAATAAATTCCTATGAAGGGTCTTGGTTCTTCCAATGCCATCTTCCCTCCCCATTACAAAAACTGGGATATCAAGATTCGGCTGGTTGTGAATCAAATAGGGCTCTTCTTCCCATCTATCCGCTATCCTGTGCTTTCCTTCAACTGTCAGAACTTGAACCAAAACTGTATCGCCAAGCTGTTAATTTGCACCTCGTATCTTTAAATTATAGCACTTACCCTGTTTTCTCCTAGCTTTCTCTGCTGAATCCATAGCCAACTTGTATGCTGCACTCATTCTGGTTCTTAAATCAGCTACATATGTTAGTGACTTGCCTTCACTGTTTTTCAGCCAAAAAACTAAGTCCACTGGCAATCGAGGTTCCCTCCAAAACATCAGGGAATGTGGGTACTGTCCAGTACTTTCATGCCTGGTGCTATTATATGCCTGAACTAATGATGACAAATTGATCCTCCAGATGGATTTCTGTGATGACTGTACCGAGAATGTCTAAGAATGTACGATTAAATCGTTCACACATCCCGTTCCCCATGGGATGGAATGGTGTTGTTTGGGACTTCTCATTCCTGTAATATGAAACATTTCTTAAGTACTATTTCCGTCGAAGTTTGCTCCTTGGTCGCTGTGTACCCGGGCTGGAAATCCATATTTGGTGATAAGTTTTGGTATAAGGCCTCGGCTGTTGTTTTCGCCTTCTGTTCTTGGTTGGTATGGCCTGGGCAAACCTTGTAAAGTGGTCTGTGATATTTAAGATGTAATGAAAACCTCCTTTGGATGGCTCTAATGTGAGGAAATCTATACAGACCAATTCCAGTGGATACGATGCCCAATTCAATAAGAGATGCTCGCTGGTTGGTAGCGACCTTTGTTCTAAGACATTTATGGCATCTCTTAATCAACAAGTTTCTTGATTCTGCCCATTCTAGTAAAAACGGTCTTTGACAAGGGAAATAAGTCTATCCCTACCCGGATGACAAAAGTCGTTGTGTAGACTCTTAAGGATACTGGAATCAAATCTACAAGTACTACTAGCTGCTCCCTGGTGGTTACAACTATTTCCACTTTCCTCTTCAGCAATCCATCTTCTATAATGAAAGAGTTAAAGTTCCTAATTAATAATGAGTAGGGGTAATTAATCAATCCTTGGCTTCCTTCCTGATCTAACATGATGTATCCAGTTCCTCAGTATAGGGTCTGAGATGTCTCCAAGTTGATTGCCTGAAACTGGAAATTACCTGTAGGAGAATTAATTTGATCCAAAATACCTAGGTCTAAAAGAAAAATTTTCTTCATATGGAACCTGAGATTGTATGGAATGACATAAGGCTTTGAAAGAATGTTGGAATATAGAATTTCGAATTTCAGAATTAGTAAATTGGGAGAGTCCATCTGCATCCGAGTTGTTTCTGCCTGGTCCATACTGGATCTTTAGATCAAAATTTGCTACGGCAGCTAGCCATCTGTGCCCTGTGGAATCTAATTTAGCAGAAGTTAGTATGTAAGTGAGCAAGTTGTAAACAGTTAAGACGGTCGTCTTACTTTCTAACAGATAGTCACACACTGCCTATTTCAAAGCTAAAAATTCTAACTTGTGGGTAGGGTAGTTCTTTTCTGCTTTAGCTTGCATAGCAGATACATGTAACTCTTTTCTGTCTGTTCTGTTCTTGGTAAAGTACTGACCCTAGTCCTTGATGGCTCGCATCTGTGTGGAGTCGCCCCGTGGGGATCCGGGTTAGAATAGGTCCTCAGTACCCCCTTGCTTGTCGTAAAAGGCGACTGATTGGGGCGGTCCTTCAGATGAGACCGTATAAACCGAGGCCCCGTGTCACAGCAGGTGTGGCACTATAAAGATCCCTCCCTGCTCAAAGGCCGTAAGTGCCGAGCATAGGCCTAAATTTGCAGCCCTTCACCGGCAATGGTGACGTCTCCATACCAGTAAAATATTCTGGAAAGGGACGTTAAACAGTATACAATCAATCAATCTGTGTGGAGTCAAATGGAATGTTGTAATCTGCATAACCTAATATTAGGGGTGATATTAAAGCTTCCTTAAGATGTTCAAATGCTTGTTGATCTGTTCCCCATCTCCACTTTTTTGTTGAACTTTTCTTAACTTCCTTCTTGCTCTCCGTTGGAATCGGCATCAATTGACACAATGGCAATCTTACTGAAATTCTTGATAAATTTGGGTACATCCCATTAATTACATTTAGAATTGGTAGGACAAGAAAGTAGTACAGATAAAATTACAATTTCCTTATTTGCAGACTTGCATAAAAAATTGTGCAGATGTACTAAACTGAGACTCACACTTGTTGATAATGGAGTATCTTTCCTACTAAAAGAGCCTGGCAAATATAATTTATCAAGATCAGCTGAACTATTTTGTAGACTACGTACAGTATTATAACGCCAGTGAGAAGTCTGAAATTCCCCTACTTTCATTTTCAGAGGTCCACAGACGCATTTTGCCGGAAAACGAATCTGACATGCCACCTCGAGATTTTAACCAAGGAAAGACAAAGAACTACGTACTCTAACTCTTGATTCCCGCCTACATTTTGCACCCATTAAATTCAATTTTAATGACAATTTGGCCAATCTTTGTTTAATACAAAGAACAGTTCTAGGGTAATTGAATAATCATTTTAATTCCAGTGCTAGATAGTAAATTATCATTAATTTCAGCTCTCGAGAAAAGGGGGGTACACGATATTTTCTAGTGAAGTCGAACTTTCAAAAATCACCATATTATGTTCCCCAAACGAAGTTGGGGAACATATTGTTTTTACTCTGTTTCTTATTATGTTCCCCAAACGAAGTTGGGGAACATATTGTTTTTACTCTGTTTCTTATTATTATTATTATTATTTTTCTTCTTCTTCTTCTTCCTGGAACTTTTTTGTCCGGGAATGATCTTGTAAACTGTTCGTCCGATGTAGGTAAAACCTTTTTAGGGTTAGTAGACATGTTATGTAGATTTGCGGAATCAAGGTCATTTTGCGCGCACGTGCTTGCAAGAGCGTGCACGTGCAACACGTGAAATGACCAATATAATAGATATAGCCACAACTGTTCTATTTTTAGATGAAATGCTTTTAAACTCATAATGTGAGGATATATTAGTAGTATAGACATGACGACATGGTGAAAATAGCAAGATCTCACGCGCATGCACGTGCACTTCGCTCTGATTGGCTGACACTAAAGTCTCAATATCTTTCTTGTTTTTTGACGAAATCCTTTGAAATTTTGAAGATAGCCATGCATTAGGATATCCTACAACATGAAATAAAGCAATTATCATGAAAACACGTGCATGCACGTGCGCTGCAATCTGATTGGCTGAAACTTTAAACAGCTATAACTCCCTTGGTTTTCAACCAAACAGGATGGGATTTGAAACATAGATAGATATAATGGACTTCTACAAGTAGGTATGGTCACCATGCACATGCATACACGTGCGTGTACATGGGCTGCAATCTGATTGGCTGAAACTTTAAACAGCTATAACTCCCTTAGTTTTCACCCAAACTGGGTGGAATTTAGAACATAGATAGATGTAATGGACTTCTACAAGAAGGTATGGTCACCATGCTCATGTATGCACGTGCGTGCACGTGAAATGAGTAAAATCAAACATACACTTGAATGAGCGTATTTTGTAAATAATTTTGGATTAAATACTTTAATATTCAGTATATTAAAAATATAGATTGTGTAGACAAGATGGTTATGACGCACATGCATTCACATGTGCACGCGTGCAATGCTAAAGTTTAAATGATTTTTGTACACTTCCTTGTAAATGTTGTTAAAATCTCAGATGCATAGAGTTTGTCTTATTTAATGAAGCTTACAGGGAATATGGCACCAAAAGGGAGTTGGGGAGCGTTTGGGGAACATCTGTAACGGTCCCCGTTACAATTAGCACTAGTTATGTTCCCCAAACGAAGTTGGGGAACATATTGTTTTTACTCTGTTTCTTATTATTATTATTATTTTTCTTCTTCCTGGGTACTTATTTGTCCGGGAGTGATCTTGTAAACTACACATCCGACTTAGGTAAAACCTTTTTAGGGTTAGTAGGCATGTTATATGGATTTGCGGAACGAAGGTCATTTTGCGCGCACGTGCTTGCAAGAGCGTGCACGTGCAACATGTGGAATGACCGATTTAATTGATATAGGCGTAACTTTTTACATTTTTGATGAAATGCTTTGAAACTCATAATATAAGGATATATTAGTAGCATAGACATTATGACATGGTCAAAATCGCAAGATCTCATGCGCATGCACGTGCACTTCGCTCTGATTGGCTGAAACTAAAGTCTCTATATCTTTCTTGTTTTTTGACGAAATCCCTTGAAATTTTGAACATAGCCATACATTCGGATATCCTCAAACATGATATATAGCAATTATCATGAAAACACGTGCATGCACGTGCGCTGGAATCTGATTGGCTTAAACTTTAAATAGCTATAACTCCCTTGATTTTCAACCAAACAGGATGGGATTTGGAACATAGATAGATATAATGGACCTCTACAAGAAGGTATGGTCACCATGCACATGCATACACGTGCATGTACATGTGCTGCAATCTGATTGGCTGAAACTTTAAACAGTTATAACTCCCTTGGTTTTCAACCAAACGGGGTGGGATTTAAAATATAGATAGATGTAATGGACTTCTACGAGAAGGTATGGTCACCATGCTCATGTGTACGTGCGTGCACGTGAAATGAGTAAAATAAAAAATACACTTAAATGAGCGTATTTTTTAATACTTTTGGATTAAATACTTTAATATTTTGTATATTAAAATATATAGATTCTGTAGACAATATGATATGGTCATTACGCACATGCATTCACACGCGCACGCGTGCAATGCTAAAATTTGAATGAACTTGGTACACTTCTGGGTGAACGTTGTTAAAGTCTCAAATGCATAGAGTTTGTCTTATTTAATGAAGCTTACAGGGGATATGGCACCAAAAGGGAGTTGGGGAGCGTTTGGGGAACATCTGTAACGGTCCCCGTTACAATTAGCACTAGTTATTATTATTTTTCTTCTTCTTCTTCTTCTTCTTCCTGGGTACTTTTTTGTCCGGGAGTGATCTTGTAAACTGTTCGTCCGATGTAGGTAAAACCTTTTTAGGGTCAGTAGACATGTTATGTAGATTTGCAGAATCAAGGTCATTTTGCGCGCACGTGCTTGCAAGAGCGTGCACGTGCAACACGTGAAATGACCAATATAATGGATATTGTAGTAACTTTTCTATTTTTTGATGAAATTTTTTGAAACTCATAATGTAAGGATACATTAGAAGTATAGACAAGATAGCATGGTCAAAATAGCAAGATCTCACGCGCATGCACGTGCGCTTCGCTCTGATTGGCTGAAACTAAAGTCTCAATATATTTCTTGTTTCTTGTCATAATCCTTTGAAATTTTGAACATAGTCCTACATTATGAATATCTACAGCATGATATAAAAGAATTTTCATGAAAGCATGCGCATGTGCGCGTTCTGCAATCTGATTGTCTGAAACTTTAAATGGCTGTATATCCTTTGTTTTTGACGAAATTCTTTGAAATTTAAAATGTAGTCATGCATTAGGATAACCTACAATATGGTATAGAAAAAAAAATCATGAAATCACACGCATGCACGTGTGCTGCAATCTGATTGGCTGAAACTTGAAATGGCTATAACTCTCTTGTTTTTCAACCAAACCGGATGGGATTTAGAACAGAGATAGATGTAAAGGACTCCTACAAGAAGGTATGGTCATCATGCACGTGCACGCACGTGCGTGCATTTAGAACGAGTATAATTAAAAATACACTTGAATGAGTGATTTTTATTTCTTTTGGACTGAATGCTTTAATATATAGTATATTAAAATATATAGATAGTGTAGACAAGATGATATGGTCATAACGCACATGCATTCACGTACATGCGCTTGGGTGCAATGCTAAAATATGAATATAATTGGTATCCTTTTGGGAAAACGTTGTTAAAGTCAAAAATGCACAGAGTTTGTCTTATTTAATGAAGCTTACAGGGAATATTGCACCAAAAGGGAGCTGGGGAGCGTTTGGGGAACATCTGTAACGGTTCCCGTTACAATTAGCACTAGTTTTGAAATAGTCTTAAATATGATAAAATGTATCTCATATCTTTTCTTATGTTTTACGCAAATAAATAAAACATATATAAATTAATAAAACACAATTATTTAGTTGTAAATAGCTTTAAAATTAGTGAAAAAACTGCATTTTTTTCGTTTTTTGTGTATTAACATATGTTCCCCCCGTGAAACACAAAAAGCTTTGGCATAAATTTGTAAAATGACAGTCAATATTGCCTGTAAAAAGGAATTTTTGTTTCACGGGGGGGGGGGGGGGGGGGTGTTTTAAAAATATTTTCCGTTTTCCGTTGATTTCTATAGTGAAAAACTCAAGTTTTACCAAAATTATAGAGTTATCTCTCTTTGGTATCCCAAAAAAGTAACGTTTTATTAAAATTCATATAAATATCTATAAAAATTTTGAAAATCATTCGAATATGTTAACTTTTGAGAATTGACTTAGAGGTAGGCGGGAGAACAATACTATCGTTCGTGGTTCTTGATGTGCTTTGATTTGAGGGGTTCACTCAACTGCTGAACAAAAATTAGGGACATCGCTATGAGAAGAAACGTTAAAATTGACGTCTATGGGAAAACAATTAGTGGACGGTACCCATTTGCGATAGTATCCGAAGAATCCCATTAATTCTTAACCTCTTCTGATTTTGTAGGGGTAAGCCAGTTGATGACTATATTGGTTTTGTCCGGGTCCGTCTCAATCCCTTTCTTGGAAAGTATGTGTCCTACGTACTTGACTCTTTGTTGGAACAAGAGGCCCAAGGGCCTTATAGGTCACCCGAGTATCATGTAACACCTTTCCAACAATTGAATTTGGTTCGTGTTTTAAACTAGAGGCCATGAAATTCGCAATTTTGAAAGAGACAACATTCCTTATCATAATTATAAACTTAGCATGCTTACTCTATTTACTTAATACCCAGAGGTAGGTCAGAGTAATAAAGAGATAATGCACTTCCACTTTATAACCAGTTGTGCATCCCACTCCAGAGAAAGCAATGACCGTGGAGCCACATATTTCAAAATTTTGGACATTTTATCATAGATTTTATTAGCTCACCTGAGCTGAAAGCTCAAGTGAGCTTTTCTGATCACATTTTGTCCGGCGTCCGTCTGTCTGTCCGTCTGTCTGTAAACTTTTCACATTTTCGACTTCTTCTCAAGAACCGCTGGGCCAATTTCAACCAAACTTGCCACAAAGTATCCTTGGGTGAAGGGAATTCAAGTTTGTTCAAATGAAGGGCTAAGCCCTCATTCAAGGGGAGATAATTGGGAATTAATGAAAATTTGGTGGCATATTTTAAAAATCTTCTTCTCAAGAACCACTGTGCCAGGAAAGATGAAACTTATGGGGAAACATCCTCAGGTAGTGTAGATTCAAGTTTGTTCAAATCATGACCCCCGGGGGTAGGGCGGGGCCAAAATGGCCGACCAAAGTTTTACATAGAAATATATAGGAAAATTCTTTAAAAATCTTCTTCTCAAGAATGACAAGGCCATAATTCATCATATTTATATGGAAGCATGTTCAGGTAGTGTAGATTCAAGTTTGTTCAAATCATGACCCCCGGGGGTAGGGCGGGGCCAAAATGGCCGACCAAAGTTTTACATAGAAATATATAGGAAAATTCTTTAAAAATCTTCTTCTCAAGAATGACAAAGCCATAATTCATCATATTTATATGGAAGCATGCTCAGGTAGTGTAGATTCAAGTTTGTTCAAATCATGACCCCCGGGGGTAGGGCGGGGCCAAAATGGCCGACCAAAGTTTTACATAGAAATATATAGGAAAATTCTTTAAAAATCTTCTTCTCAAGAATGACAAGGCCATAATTCATCATATTTATATGGAAGCATGTACAGGTAGTGTAGATTCAAGTTTGTTCAAATCATGACCCCCGGGGGTAGGGCGGGGCCAAAATGGCCGACCAAAGTTTTACATAGAAATATATAGGAAAATTCTTTAAAAATCTTCTTCTCAAGAATGACAAGGCCATAATTCATCATATTTATATGGAAGCATGTTCAGGTAGTGTAGATTCAAGTTTGTTCAAATCATGACCCCCGGGGGTAGGGCGGGGCCAAAATGGCCGACCAAAGTTTTACATAGAAATATATAGGAAAATTCTTTAAAAATCTTCTTCTCAAGAATGACAAAGACATAATTCATCATATTTATATGGAAGCATGTTCAGGTAGTGTAGATTCAAGTTTGTTCAAATCATGACCCCCGGGGGTAGGGCGGGCCCAAAATGGCCGACCAAAGTTTTACATAGAAATATATAGGAAAATTCTTTAAAAATCTTCTTCTCAAGAATGACAAAGCCATAATTCATCATATTTATATGGAAGCATGTTCAGGTAGCGTAGATTCAAGTTTGTTCAAATCATGACCCCCGGGGGTAGGGCGGGCCCAAAATGGCCGACCAAAGTTTTACATAGAAATATATAGGAAAATTCTTTAAAAATCTTCTTCTCAAGAATGACAAAGACATAATTCATCATATTTATATGGAAGCATGTTCAGGTAGCGTAGATTCAAGTCTGTTCAAATCATGACCCCCGGGGGTAGGGCGGGGCCAAAATGGCCGACCAAAGTTTTACATAGAAATATATAGGAAAATTCTTTAAAAATCTTCTTCTCAAGAATGACAGACATAATTCATCATATTTATATGGAAGCATGTTCAGGTAGTGTAGATTCAAGTCTGTTCAAATCATGACCCCCGGGGGTAGGGCGGGGCCAAAATGGCCGACCAAAGTTTTTAAAGATATATATAGGAGAATTCTTTAAAAATCTTCTTCTCAAGAATGACAAAGCCATAATTCATCATATTTATATGGAAGCATGCTCAGGTAGTGTAGATTCAAGTCTGGTCAAATCATGACCCCCGGGGGTAGGGCGGGGCCAAAATGGCCGACCAAAGTTTTACATAGAAATATATAGGAAAATTCTTTAAACATCATCTTCTCAAGAATGACAAAGCCATAATTCATCATATTTATATGGAAGCATGCTCAAGTAGTGTAGATTCAAATTTGTTCAAATCATGACCCCCAGGGGTAGGGCGGGGCCAAAATGGCCGACCAAAGTTTTTAAAGATATATATAGGAAAATTCTTAAAAAATCATTTTCTAAAAAATAGCAAATCCATGATTGGTCATGGGACTACTTTTGGATTTAAACTTACAATAAAAAGCCATTTTCTACTTTTTCCTACCCTTAGTGCTCAGGTGAGCGATGTGGCCCATGGGCCTCTTGTTTCATCATAAATGGTTGATTAATACCAAAGATCAGATTTCAGAGCATTAATTTATTTTCAGACTATGTAATCCCCGTGGTCGCCCCCCCCTTCCGATACCCCTGACCCGGGGGCATGAAATTAACCATTTTGCTAGATGCACCTTTTTTCCTCATAAATATATATACTTGGATCATTAGCATAATACCCAGGAGCAAAGGAAAATATTTTCAAAGAATTAATGTGTTTTCACTATATAATCAATATAGCCCCGCCCTACCATCAGAACCCCTGACCCTGGGGCCATAGAATTCAGAAATTTGGTAGAGTCACTCTTACTCATCATAACTACTGTACTTAGTTGGTTTATTTAATACCCAGGAGCAGAGAAGAAGATTTTAAAAGAATTATTGCATTTTCAATATATAATCAATAGAGCCCCGCCCTAACAAGTATTTCCAAAAATGTATAGGTCGTCATATTATTTAAGATGGGAGACGTAAATAAACAGAAGCGTATGTCAACAAAAAAATCGTACATTTTTTGTACACAGTATAATAAATATTATGTAAAAACTGGTTTAAATGCGTAATTATGATGCTGAAAGTTCCTAAATACTTGATACTTATAAGATACTTGTTTGCATTTTTTTCTCGATCCGTCATTTGTCTTAGGGGACGACCATTTGATTCAGAGGGGGGGGGGGGGGGCTGGCAAATTTTTTTGAGACAGATTATTTATTTTCATGCCTGTCAAGGACAGATTATTTATTTTCAAGATTATCGAGGACAGATTATTTATTTTCTTCTTTGTCTTACGGTACCTTGATCGATTGATTCTGGGCGAAGCACTGATGGAGGCCAAGGGAGGGAAATTCCCCAGAATCTCTTGGGTTTTCGAGTATTTTAAGAATAAAACCAGGACAATTATACGTGTAGTGGTATTGGTTATTATGTACCAAAGTATGACATTATTAATATTGGTCATGTCATACTTTGAATGAAGGGGGTCCAGGGGGTGAAGCCCCTTGAAGCTCGTGGGTTTTTGTGTATTTTAAGAGTAAAACCAGGCACAGTTATGTAGGAATTGGTTAGTTATGTTCCAAAGTATGACATAATTAATACTAGTCATACACCTGTATCATACTTTGAATGAAGGGGGTCCAGGGGGCGAAGCCCCCTGAAGCTCTTGGGTTTTGGTGTATTTTAAGAGTAAAACTAGGCACAAAAATATTGGTATTGTACTTAAATATTGCAATATTAATATTATTCATATCATACTTTGAAATTTTAGGGAAGGGGTCATACACATGTACGCCTTGTTTAAATCCCCACTGTATACTTTGTATTAATTTATCGGGAAGTATACTTCTTTGACAAGAAAATTTATCTTTTGTGGTGTTTAAGAACTGGCTTGTATTTAAAGTGATTCATCACATCTACTGAATGCACATTGCCATGCTGATCAACTGACTACAAGTATCCAGTCTGGTAATCTGATTTTAAATACTATTTGGTTCTAAAATGGCGAGCGAAACGAGCCAAAAAAATACTGAATTGAAGATTCTGAGGTTAATTACACGGAAATAAAAAGGTATTTTCACAATATTTAAATATCATGTCAAGGTCAGATTACTTATTTTCTTTGCAGAGGAGGACAGGCTAGGAGGTTATAAACCTTGACTCGGGCTCCAGCTCCAACTCTGGCTCCAACTCAAAATCGTACTCCTAGGAGTACGAGATCAAAATCTTAGGTTATAAAAATTTTCGAGTACATACTCCTAAGAGTACGTACTCGAAATTTTTGAGTACGAACTCGGGCTTTTTTTCAATTACACAAGCGGTCTTTTAGAACTCTTCAGTAATGGCGGCCCCCATGTGTAATATTTACGCTGGTGATTTGTGGCAGTATTCCAATGGATGTACACTAATAGAGGTGAGTTCATTTGTTAATTTTCCATTAAAACATTTGAAATTTTATTTCCTTCCAGAAATTCTAATGAAATTACATATGATTTCTGCAAAATGTAAAAGGTTGTTTACTTTGTATCCGACGACAAAGTACAAACATCGTCTGCATGTATACACAGAGTGTGACTAAAATGGGAAGCGAAACCCGGGCTGAAACTGAAAACCGGGGTTTTGACAATTACGGAATGAATACTCGTTCTGTCTTCATGAAATTTACAGACATAGTACTGTGTTTATGAAATGAACATGACTTTTCATATGTTAATACAATTGTAGAGAATTTATATTAGTTGATTGTCAGATTCCGGATTGTTAGCTACTTATTATTAATCTCCCATTTAGCTGACCGGTCACGGTAGCCTAGTGGTAGAGCGTTCGCTTCGTGATCGGGAGGCCCGGGTTCGATTCTCGATCGCGGCGCCGCGTCATACCTAAGACGTAAACATAGGTAGTGACTGTTCCTTCGCCAAGCGCTCGGCACTAGAAGTGAAAGTCACGGGTCTTTCGGATATGACCTTAAAAACGTAGGTCCCGTGTCACGGTAGGCGTTGGCACGATAAAGAACCCTCACTGCTCAATGGCCCTGAGTGCCGAGTATAGGTCTAAATTTGAAGCCCTTCACCGGCATCGGTGACGTCTCCATATGAGTGAAAAATTCTCAAGAGGGACGTTAAACAATATACAATCAATCAATCCCATTTAGCTGTATCACCTTATCTATTAGTAAGCATAGTAAGCATAGTCAGTTTATTGCCCTTTAATTACAGTGATAATTAGTTAATCACGGGTGGTCCTTGTATAATTTTATGTATTGCCTCCCCACTTAGAGGAGGTAGAATTTTCACTCCCCACATTGTGGAGGCTCAGTTTACTATATAAATGAGCGCATTTGATCATTTAGGTAGATGGAGTAGATGAAGTTTAGTTGTTGTAGTTTTGTGTTTAGAGAGTTGAAGAAAAGTTATTCTATAGAGATAGTTGAAGTTAGTGATGCTATAGGATTTTGATAGAATTGATTCAGAATGGATTTATACTGGATTACGGGATTTAGGATTTTATATACTGTATTTTCATTTGGATTATTTTACTATTATTGCTACTGTGAAATGTGGACTATGTGTGTGTGTAAATATTGTGTGTAGACATGTAAATAAATTAGTGAACTTTAATACGGACTTATCATTCAGCACAATACTAAGGAAAGTTGGAACTTAAGGGAAAAACCGCTCGGACAATAATTATGTAGACACTCGGCAGTGTAAGCCGACAACCCTGCAGCTCGGCATGCGCTACACAATGTACATTTTCTCTGTTGATT
>NW_026937166.1:0-7649 GCF_032062105.1 Saccostrea cuccullata
GAAGGTCATTTTGCGCGCACGGCTTGCAAGAGCGCGCACGTGCAACACGTGAAATGACTAATATACTTGAAATTTCCGTAACTTTTACATTTTTCGATGTAATGCTTTGATATTTAGAAAATGTAGACATATCATAAATGTAGATAAGATGACATTGTCAACATGCCATTTTATGTGCACGTGCTTGCAAGAGCGCGCACGAGGAACACGTGAAATGACCGATTTAGTTGATATAGACGTAAATCTTTACTGTTTTGATGAAATGCTTTGAAACTCATAATATAAGGATATAGTAGTAGCATAGACAATATGACATGGTCAAAATAGCAAGATCTCACGCGCATGCACGTGCGCTTCGCTCTGATTGGCTGAAACTAAAGTCTCAATATCTTTCTTGTTTTTTGATGAAATCCTTTGAAGTTTTCAACATAGCCATGCATTAGGATATACTACAACATGATATATAGCAATTATCAAGAAAACACGTGCATGCACGTGTTCTGCAATCTGATTGGCTGAAAATTTAAATAGCTGTAACTCCCTTGGTTTTCAACCAAACAGGTTGAGATTTGGAACATAGATAGATATAATGGACTTCTACAAGAAGGTATGATCACCATGCACATCCATACACGTGCGTGTACGTACGCTGCAATCTGATTGGCTGAAACTTTAAATAGCTATAACTCCCTTAGTTTTAAACCCAAAACAGGATGAGATTTGGAACATAGATAGATATAATTGACTTCTACAAGAAGATATGATCACCATGCACATCCATACACGTGCGTGAACGTACGCTAACCCTGATTGGCTGAAACTTTAATCAGCTAGAACTCCCTTGGTTTTCAACCAAACAGGGTGGGATTTAGAACATAGATAGATGTAATGGACTTCTACAACAAGGTATGTCACCATGCTCATGTATGCACGTGCGTGCACGTGAAATGAATAAAACCAAAAATACACTTAACTGAGCGTATTTTTTAATTCTTTTGGATTAAATACTTTAATATTAAGTATATTAAAGTATATAGATTGTGTAAACAAGATGACATGGTCATTACACACATACATTCACCTGTGCACGCGTGCAATGCTAAAATTTAATGAACTTGGTACCCTCATGGGTAAACGTTGTTAAAGTCTCAAATGCATAAAGTTTGCTTATTTAATGAAGCTAACAGGGAATATGGCACCAAAAGGGAGATGGGGAGCTTTTGGGGGACATCTGTAACTCCCCGTTACAATTAGCACTAGTTTTAAATAGAATTTATTTTAAATATTTAGTTTACAGCACCTTCGTGGGAAAGTGTTCTGTAGTGAAAAAAATTGAAATTAAAAGTTTTTTTTTATTTTTTTTTATAAAACTAATCCCGCAATAATATTACAAAATTTGGAAGAATAGATCTGGAATAACACCAAACACTGTTCAAAGTTTTGTATACCTTTAACTTTGCGATAGATCTTTCTATAATAGGTCTATGCCTAGAAACTTGGATTAAATTTTATGCATTTCCGTTTTGCTACCGGCGGTTTATTTAATTATCTGTTGGGATGTAATGGTTTTTTAGGATGGCGATTGGGATAAATTTGATCTGCAAGTAATTCGCAGTCATCTGGAAAAGGTCCTTTTTCCAGAATATCAGGTATATCTTTTTCAGAAGGAGATATCTCTTAAACTTAGGAATATATCTCTTTTACTTACAGAGATATTTTTTTTAATAAATGTTCAAAGTATAATCAATAATTCGTGTTCTCTCTAATTAAAACATACATGTATCTTTTTGTAAAAAATATCTCTGAACTTTAAAGAGACATCTCTTCCACCCAAGAGATATTTCTTCTCTATTGGAAATATTTCCCAGTTAGAGAGCATAGTCGTCGGAACCGGGGGGGGGGGGCAGGGTGGACAAAGCCTCCCATTTTTTTTTTTCAAATATATCTTAGTATAACATTGAACATTGCTTCTTTTACCCCCCCCCCCCCACTTTCCACAGACACGTGTGGATAGCTTATTAATGGGGAAAGTGGTGGACTTTGGGGAAAAAAATTGGTACTAAAAATTGAACTTACCCCCCCCCCCCCCCCTGCGAAATAGGATTTTCGTGTTCGGAAATGGACATTCCCCTTTTTTTTTTTTTCTTGTCAGGTTTTTTTTAAGGTATAATTTTTTTTATACACCTAGTCCCTCCCCCACACCCCCACTTTCAATTTGCTTCCCACCCAATGAAGAATACCTTAAAGTGAAAGAATATCTTTTAAAGGAGTATGAAAGAACATCACGGTCTCAAGCTAAAAAAGATATCTCGTTATTGCAAAGCGATATCTCTTCGTTATTTTTATTTAAATTTCCCTTTTAAAAAGATTTCTCCCTAAACGTCAGAAGCTTTTTTTCAGGAAGAATTAAAGATTTTTTAAAATTTTGACATATTTCATGAATTTCTACATTAGAGCTTTACTAGACATGACAAATAATTCAGTTAAGTCTTGGGATTTTTTTTTTGTATTAGGCAATTATTTCAAAAGCTAGAAAATTGGTCCATTGCATTTGAGATTTTATAAAAATTTTTACTTTCATTTTTGACTAATAAACTTTTAGCATTTATAACGAAGTTGCCATTATTATTCGTTGTATCATGCAAGGGATCTATAGAATTTTTGTCTTCATAGTTCATATATTATTCTGGGTATTGCATGTAAAGTCTTTTTTCTTATGCAGCAATATACCTTCATCACCTGCATACGGAGTATTTATATCTCAATTGATTCGATGCGCATTAAGAGCATGCTCTACGTATGAACAATTTCTAAAACGAGGTAAATTATTGACAAGCAAGTTGATGAAACAAGAATATCGGCAGTCTCCTTTAAAGTCATCATTTCATTATTTTGTTTTATGGACTTTGAGATTGAATACTGTTCGTTGTCTCCATATCCTTCTTATAACAGCGACTTTCGCTTTCGTTTTAAAGTGGAGAATTTGTTATTTTATTTTAAGAATTATTTGAAAATCTATATCTATTTAGTTTTCAAAGATATTTCTTTTTGAAAATCTAAAGAAATATATCTCTAACTATTTAAGAAAGATATCTCTTTTAACCTTGTTAAAGAGATATCTTTGCCACTTTAAGAGAAATCTCTCTCGTTTAAAGAGATATCTCTCTATGGTATAAAAATATCTCTTTTAGTCAAAGAGATGTCTCTATAAACTAAAGAGATATCTCTCTATGCTAGAGAGATATCTCTGTTTTGAAAGAAAAATTTCATTTCACAAATAAATAGTAAAAGGGCTTGCCATACATTACTGTTCTAGAAGCGTGAACAACTACTTTGAAAGAACTGTCAAATAAATGTTAAAAAAACACAATTTTAAAACTAACAAGTATGTTTTCATTGTAATTGTTTTTATTTCATATTTGCTCTTTATGGTTTCCATACTTTTTATACATTATCGATAGTGCAGTAGAAGTTCACCCAACCGAAAATGTCCAGTTGAGTGTAACATTGAAAATTTTCACCCCAAGAAAACCAGTGTCAACCGAGGGGTGAAAATTTTCAATGTTACACTCAACTACATGTAATATTTATTATATTATATTGAATGTTTTATACACATGCATATTACAGTGAACCGTGCGCGCACAAATTCCGCGCAGTCGCTATTTTTTGTAATACCACCTGTCGTCAAGCAATGTGGACTGTTGCTACGCAGGAGGGCGTGGCTTCATTATTCAGCGGGAAGTATTGTTTTTTATCAAATGTTTCTCGACGAATCAGATTCAAGTAATTTACATGAAAGTATAATATATTATAATCATGTATCTGCAGGCATACACACGTATAAAAATTAATAAAAAAAATATCTCAAAAATTTTTTTTTTACTATCAAACTTTTATTTCCGTCTTTTTCTGTTTTTTAAGATGTGAATAAGAAATCAAGTTAAATCAGTGTCACAATTTCCCCATTTCTTCAAAACAAGGAAAATAGTTTATTTTCAACAGCTCAATTTAAAAACTAACCTTGATTGCATTTGCTTGATGTCCAACCTTCAGTACAACCGAGTGAACAGTTTCCGGTCACGTGATGGCAAGTATCATTGAAACAATGTCCACAGTTGTACACACAGTTAGCACCATACGTGTTATTCGAACAAACTGCAATATATTGATTTAAATTGTAAATGAAAAGAATTTTTACGATAAATTTACTGCACAATAGAATTTTATCTTTCATTGAAAGATAATTAAAGGAATATTTATGTTTAGGAAATGTTTACCATCTGTGCAGTTTTCACCGGGTATCCCCAAATTTGACATATACAAGATCCGTCAACAGCGTTACATTGATTACAACCTCGAAAGCATGGTGTACAGGGGCTTCCATAATTATTAAAAGGACATGCTAGGAAAACAAAAGATTTCGTAAAAAGCAATGAAACCGAAACTTAACTTAAAAAATGATACATGTTATTGTATTATGTACGTGCACAATTCCATTTAAATACGAGGGCCGTTAAAAAATTAAGCGGTATTGATGCACAGAAGAAATATTTGTCGATATGATTGGAAAAAATTCACATAATATAAAAGAACTTTATTTTTTTGGTTTCCAAATTTTCAATAAAAAATCTTGTAAATTGGTATCAATTTTGAGTGATTTTTACATGCACTCAATATCATTTCCATCGATAGGAAACGTCCCTCCGGACCCCCTGTATTTCATTCATGTTTACATTCCTGCAACTGTATTTATGCCTTTGCCAGAACGTCGGTATATAAAATTGCATGTATGAATAGTGCAAAAAAGTGCGCATCACACTTACAAAATAGGAAGACCCAAGTGGCCACAAGGATCATCACGCCTTCTACATAGTCATACCTTTTAAGTATAAGTAAAAAAATGCCTGCATATACATGTACATCTTACCTTTTACCTCTACAGATTGAAAATGAACCACTAGCCATTTCTCTCCAGTTTTCACCGAAAAATTTGAACTCTATTAATAAACCGTCGAAGTAGAATTGCCTTAAATACGGGATAATTATTTCATTTGAATAAGAAGTCAGCTCGTTTGTTCCCTGGAAGTCGACATAAACTTGCCCACTCCAATGAAATATCGGTGAAATGGTGTAATTGAACATTATGCTGTTAAGATAAAAAGCAAATTTACAAAAAAAAAAAAAACCCAAAAAATGAAACAACAAAAATGACCAACTGATTTCAGTCTAAGGGTTTCGATTGAAATAAGTTACATGTTCTATAGGACATACGACATATATTAACCAGAAACTATAGGCAAATAGAAAATGTAAGTTAAACTTATTCGAATACCGGATTTTGCGAAAAAAAAAACAAGTTTATTACATATAATATTTTTTTTTATTAAGTGGAAAATCATACTTTATTTCTTTTAAACAAAATCAATTTATTGAAACAGAATGGGAATTTATTTTTAAATCCATTCAATGGGTGTTTTACTGATATTAGTTCCACCTTTCATTAAATGTACAGTAGTAGTCATGAATTAGACTTGTATTTCTCATTTTATGTATAATTACCTTTCAGATTTCCTACACTAAAATGTCTTCCTTTGATTAGTCTAAACTTTTCGATATTGTCCGTGTCCAGCTTTAGTCCGACTCAATGTCCAATCATAGAAGTAAAATTATCAACATGGGCACGGATTCCATAAATGTTTTATACATTCATCACTTCTTTTAAACTCATTGCACTTGGATTTGAAAATAAAACTAAAGACTTAGTATTTTTATAAGGATTTAATAACCAAATGTCATTGGCTGATTAAACCTGCATTTACAGAAAGTAAAATACAATCGGATCTGAATGGGGGGAAAACTATACCACTGGCCTTTACAAAGAGAAGTTAATCGGCCATTATGTCTGTTCAGTGTTAAACTTATAGGTTATTTTGGCAGATAATTTTGATTTTTTCCCTGCCATTTTTAATTTTTATCGGCAAATGGCCGATGCCATTCTGATACTCTGACTGTCTTAAAAGCAATTTATAAAATCACAGAAAGCACATAAAATGAAATCACAGTTTAAATTTTGACCGAAAAATGAGCGAAAACCTAAACACCCAAACTATACAGAAAGTAAAGTAAACTGCGTCATAGGATTGGGAATTCCATCGTTTATATTGAGGGTTCTAATCTACAGTATATGGAACAGACGGATTTATAACACTTGTGTTAAACAGGAAACGATAACGACAAAATAAAGAGTACATGACATAATTTATGATTGTTTAACGTCACTCTCGATATTTATTTACTCACATGGAGACGCCATTACTTGCTGTTGGAAAGCTACGAATGTTGACCTTTACTCGGTACTTATGACTAGGCCATTAAACAGTGGGGAATCTTTTTCTTGCTGAGACACGGGACCTCGATTTAATCAGTCTCATCTAAAGGACCGGTCTTCACCTCCCACAGTGGGATTCGAACCTGCGACGTAAGGGGCTTCTCCTTACTTCGCGACTCTAGCGCAGACGCTCTAACCAATGTGTCATGCAGCTGACGTGTTTGTAATTTATTATAGAGAACGAGCATTGATCAGATGTACTGATTTTAAAGCCATATTTTTTTCTTTACTGAAGACAAGAAGCCACGTCCTTACGTAAGTCAGAATGTCCTCTGATATCCTTGAGAAAAATCAAAGAATGCAAATATAAGTAATAAACAACGATTATTCAGAGAACATAATATATGAATAGCAATAGCTCTGCTGGCATATGTTTCATGATGCGCTAGCGCGCATCATGGAATATGCCAGCAGAGCAATTCATGCAATTGCTATTAATAACGCCATGTTCACTGAATAACGTTGTTTATTACTGATACGCGAAATATTGCACAATGAAAACCAAAGTCGGCCCCTTTAAACAAGATCAAGTGATGAAGATTTCAAGGAAGAATGTTTTGTTAAGGAATTTTAGCATTCCGATTTTATATTTTCAAAACCTTCATGAACTCTTTAAATCTTACCTTGGATATTGAAATAGAACCGTATATCTTTCATGTTGTAATGAGTCAGCCACATTACCAAATCATATGTTTTCCCCGTCCAGAAATAGGTTAAATCAATACAACTGGGTAGCGTCGTAGACCCATCGAACAAAACATAGGAAGGTAAATTATAAGACTTTGCATCCTTATACATGTAAAGGTTATTAGATGTTTGTAAAACAATATTTTCGGTATCTACAAAAAAAAAAAAAAAAAAAAAAAGAAATATAAAATCAACAGTCCGTGTATTCAGAATGTGCAGTTTCTTTGGATTTTTTTTTTCAGGAGACAGGTCAACTTCTTGATAAAATGCTGGATAGTTTAACTTGTCAACACATAACTCCAAGGTTTACGAACAATGGTGAAAAAGTCCATTGAAACGGTTGTGTATGTTCAAGCCGAAGTTAGAATGTTAAAAGTTCAATCTGACAAAAACATGTCAAAATGAGGAACTTGTCAAATAAAAGTCTTAGACGAAATAATTTCCCATAATCTTGTACATTATTCTGTTGAATTTATTTTAACCAACTGACTAAATAAGATGCAAAGTAATGTACTTAAGCTGCAGTTCGGTCCAGTGTATCCTCTTGTACAGATGTAGCAAGATCCATTCT
>NW_026937167.1:0-7569 GCF_032062105.1 Saccostrea cuccullata
TCAAAAGATTCAGAGATTGAGATAGACCTACCGCATAATGTTCCGCCCTAACCCTTTTGACGTCACGAAGTAGGCGGGATCAGACATATCAATAATGAATCATGGAAGCCAGCACAATGTAAGAGATTCTTATTCAGCTCTAAAAGTGGTGTAAATTACATGTAGATTCTAAATTAATTCCAAAGAATAGTTCAAAAAATCATTTTTTTTCAGAAGCCAATACAATTCCATTTTTCAAGATACATGTACATTAGATAGTAGGGTTTTTAAATATCAATGAAAAATTTGTTCTTCTTCTTCAAAAAAATAAAAGTCAAAAAGTTTCTTGTGAATTGCCATGATCATTAACAAAATTACTTGCACTTGTACTATACAACATTTATACATGTATGGTCTTCGATCGGGGACCAGCTGGTTTTCAAACAAAATGTGTGTGTGTGGGGGGGGGGGCGATGGGCACTAATTTCTTTCAAAGCTTGCCAGCCTTTGTAAGCAGAATTCAATAAAATACAAACTTGCTATTGTCTTTAACTAAACTTTAAATGTATCAGCTAAACTAGACAAAATTGCTAACACACCACTTGTTCTTTCTTATTTGTAAATTGAATATTTGCTGGATCGGTATTAGTATATTTAATAGGCCGTTATTTCCAAAAACAGCGGGAGTGACAAATGGCATGATGAAAAGACCCTTGAACTGCGCACCCAGATAGCATGACTATGTTGGGCCAACATTTGTTAAAGGTTGTATGGTTGGCGTTGGGGAACAACGTTGGGCCAACGTTGGACCAATGTTACCAAGTCAACCTTCTCGACCATGACGGAATTCCTATGTTGGCCCAACCTTGGTCCAACGTAAGCAACTTCCATTCACTTTAGTTTCCAAAGAAGGACGGATCATGGCGTTGGCCCAACGTTGGACCAATGTTTATGATGCACCCTTAAAGAAAGTGTATTTACAAGTTAGTAGTAGTATGTTGGCCCAACGTTGGCACAATGTTTGTAATACATCCTTACAAGAAAGTGCCTTATCAAGTTGGTAGTATTATGTTGGCCCAACGTTGGCCCATTGTTTGTAATACACCCCTAAAGAACGTGTCCTATCAAGTTGGAAGTAGTATGTTGGCCCAACGTTGGCACAATGTTTGTAATACACCCTTAAAGAAAGTGCCTTATCAAGTTGATAGTAGTATGTTGGCCCAACAATGGCACGATGTTTGTAATACATCATTAAAGAAAGTGTCTTATCAAGTTGGTAGTAGTATGTAGGCCCAACGTTGGCCCATTGTTTGTAATACAACCTTAAAGAACGTGTCCTATCAAGTTGGTAGTAGTATGTAGGCCCAACGTTGGCCCATTGTTTGTAATACACCCTTAAAGAACGTGTCCTATCAAGTTGGTAGTAGTATGTTGGCCCAACGTTGGCCCATTGTTTGTAATACACCCTTAAAGAACGTGTCCTATCAAGATTGTAGTAGTATGTTGGCCCAACGTTGGCACAGTGTTAGTAATACACACAAGTGTTATTTTGTTTAGGTCTTTCAAAGATGGGATATTTATATTGGGCAAACGTTGGCCCAGTTATTATACTTCCAACTAATTGATGGTGTTAATTTTATAATTAGCTGCTGAGCTTTACGTTGGGACAAGGTTTGCACATTCTGAAATAATTAAAAGGACTTTCTATGTCCATGCTTATCATTGGATGACTGTTTTTGTTTAGATATGATATTTTCAACATTTTAACTTTGCACTTAAGTGATCAAGCACCAAAGAGTGTTTAATTCTATTTTTTGAATTGTGTATATGCTTATTTATTTGTAATAACCCAGATAGCGGAACACCGTTGGCCCAATCTTACATTATGGTTCTATTATCTATGTTGGGTTACCTTGATTGGGCCAACAATGGCCCAACATGGAATATTGATAGCTGGTTATGTATAATGGTGCGCTAATGTTGGGCTAACTGTTGGCATTATATTTTAAAACTATGATCATGAGAGAAAATATTTGTTTGGGGATTGGCATCGGCCCTACGTTGGTCCAATATACTATGAATCTGCCTGAGGATCATGGGTAGACAACAACCGGGCTACTTGTAATATCCGCGCCATTTTTAATCTGACACGAGCGAGCGTAATGAGACTGATACCTTGCATATCTGCATCCACTTCGTAAGTATTAATAATATGTTTGCCTCGGCATAGCTGAATTAACGTTTAGTTTTTTAACGATATCATGTATAAATCTGTGTAAATCAGACAAGGGGAAGTGCAGAGGCCAGATGCTGTTGGGTCAACACTGTACAGATAGCATGCTAACATTGGGCCAACGTTGGGCCAATGTAATCGGTTACATCGGGCCAATGTTGGAAAATGGCATTGACCCAATTTAAGTTTGCTCATCGGCCCAATGTTGGCCCGATATGTTGGGCCAACGTTGGCCCAATGTAGAGTGTTATTTCTATAGATATTGGCCCAACGTTGCGCCATTATTGGCCCAATGAATGCGACATTGTTGGCGAAACGTCAACAAGAACATTGGGCCGATGTTGGCAAATGACGTTAGCCCAGTGTCATTTTGCTCCTTGGCCCAATGTTGGCCCGATATATTGGACAGACATTGGGCCAATGTGTATAAACATTTAATTGTTACAAATCTGTATATTAATAAATCTGATCGTCTCTACAATCAGAAATAAATCTACAACCAATCCTTCTTGAAAAATCAAGCTAGCTAAAATAAATTTAAAATTCTTATAATTTATCAAACAAAATAAATTATCAGTGATTAAATTGTTTGTTTCTATACAAGAAAAATAAATGAAAGTATAAAAATGTGTTTTGATACAGTTAAAACAATAAATAATTTGCTCCTTATTTAAATTGAAATTTGTGTCTGTAGTAGAATACATTTCCGAAGTCTAACTTAATTTACTTATATACACTTAACGTCGAGTACATGATCAAACAGTTTGAAAATGATGAACTTGCTGAAGTTAAAACAAAATTTATTCAGTACTAAAAATAATTATAAATTGGGTTCTTTCATTTAAAATTTGTTCATTGTAACGACAAATTTTCAATACATGTATTCTATATGGGGCAACATTGAATCAAAATTGTTGTGATGATGATTATCAAGCGTATAAATATCATTCATAAATGCCTTAATCACGCAAGCTAATCACTTAATCACACTATGAAACAAAAAAGACGGTTGTTCCTTAATTGACAGCTTAAACATATAGTGATATACTTGTAAATTTAATCGTATGTTTACTCTTTACTGAGAAAAGTAACAAATGTATTAAGTACCAAATATTACAATTTTAGTGTTACAGGAGATTCTAAAAAGACATGGAGAACACAATCAAAGAATAGCTAAGGTATGCCAAGGACAGGGATGGGGGAGGAAGAAACGGACAGAGAAGAAAAGAAGGGGGAGGAGGAGACTCGGGAAGAGGAAATGGAGACTTAGGAGAGGGATCAGATGGAAAGTGGCAGTGCCTAACTTTTTTTCTGTAATATAGTGTGACATACCTGTAGTTCTACCCTTTTTTGTGTCTGTTTGTCGGTTATAAAGACGGTGCAGATGCCAGAAACATTTTTTGTGTAAGTAAACAAAATGACGGTATTCATTTTAGTATTATTTTAAGAACAGGAGGGCTTTGTTTATTTCTTAGACGTGCTTATTGATACCTGTAATTTACTGAACTTGTGCATAATTTACATCAGAGAGGGAGTATACAGTTATGTAACCCTACATGTATCGCTTGAAGTGAGCATCGACTTTTAATTCTTTATTAATGTTTTCTTCATGCACTGAGCAATAAAATTGTAGTATGATATAATTTAATTTTATATTTTGATTTCTTTTTCCTCAGTTATTTAATTAATGTAGAGCTATACTTACAATGCAATACTTGTTGATGGCAATTCTATGAGATATTGAGAATATGTATTAAACTATTAATCTAGCATGTATAGCATACAAGATAGTATTAAAGGGCTTTTACCATTAAACTGTACTACAAAACTAGTATAACCTTATTGTATATATTTGTTTGTCAATTTTGAGGATAAATGGCCAATCAGTGAAGAGCAAATGAGTTGTCATGATGGAGAGCCAATAAGATAAAAACCAACGTTGGCCCAAAAATGATGTTTTTCTAATATTGAAAGAATAAGTGGCCCAACAATGGCTCAATGATATCCGTTCGTTGGTCCAACAATAAGCCAACAAGTTGGTCTGATTAAGGGCCGATGAGCAAATTACCGTTGGCCCAACAGTGATTGCTTACAAAGGCCCAAGTGTACAAAAATGACGTTTACCCAACATTGAAAAAATACATTGGCCCAACAGTGGCCAAATATTAACTGTTACATTGGCCCAACGATAAGCCAACAAGTTGGTTTGATTAAGGGCCGATGAGCAAATTACCGATGGCCCAATGTTATATTCAAACAGTGGCCCAACTGTACAAAAATGACGTTTACCCAACATTGAAAAAATACATTGGCCCAACAGTGGCCAAATATTAACTGATACATTGGCCCAACGATAAGCCAACAAGTTGGTTTGATTAAGGGCCGATGAGCAAATTACCGATGGCCCAATGTTGAATTCAAACAGTGGCCCAACATAAGGAGCGTTGTTGGCCCAACAAAGGTCCAATAACATCCTGCTATCTGGGCACCATTTTTGCCTAGATATGAAATTCTTGATCTTGAAAGGTGGTTCGTGAGGTTGCCACAGAAGTAGTCCCCCATTTATAAACCAAATAATAAATAGTCATAGCATTGACTCTCATATCGCCTTGTAATCATCCGGTGCCTTAGTGTCCATAGCAAATCCACTCAACTTCCGGTTGACTCAGTATTGTGGAACAATTTTCAACTGCTAAACTTATGCCGTGGCTATCTATAGTAAAAAATTTTATGTTTGTTAATGTATTTGCAAAAATATTTCCTGAGAGAAAATCATAATCTTTTTATTGTTTTCATTTGCTACAGACTTCTCTAAATAAACCCCTGCAGACTCCCTACTGTCTGCTTTAGCACGCGTCAAACGCTGCATACGAAGAATTTTTTCTGAGTTTTAAAAAATATTATTACAAATTTTAAAAAAAACACAAACACAAAGAAAAAAATTATATTTTTTTCCTTCGAAATGACATAGACACAATTTTATTTTTCTTTTCTATGAATTCGCAACGCTTCAGTAAACACTGTAATTATTTATAAGGTTTGACATTAATATGCCTTTTTTATTAAAGTAACAAAATTACGAGGGTTGTCCCAAAATTTCGTAGACTGAGCTCATATCTTTTAAAGGAATACATTTATCTTTATAAAATTTTCAGGGTGGATAAAGCGTGTTCTTGGCAGATAAATTACGAAGTTTTATCATGTTTACTTGAAAAATTTTCGAGTAATAACATTTAAAGTGATATCCTTCTCTAACACCCGGAGCAATCTCCAAAGTCAAAAAAAAAATGTCAACGGTTCAAATTTTTTGTTTTTCTTTCAAAGAAATTTTGAGAGAAAAAAAATTGTTACCAGCCTTAGTATGTAGGCTCTATCTGGTATTACTGTTTTGAGAACAAAAGTTCAAATGATTTTTATGTAACATCTTTAAAAATAAGCTTTGATTTAAAAAACTGATTTGTGTTACAGATGAGTGAGTGTGAAGTCTAGGTGATAGTTGCTAGTTCAAGTCTGAATGTTAGTGTCAGGAAGAAAATGTAGCAATTCAAGAATATTTGGTTGATCATACTTGTTTTGTAAACATCAAATAATGTTCACATGTATCAGTGTTTTTACTGTGATAAAATACAATAAATATTGTAAACATTTTCACTCTGTTTTTTTTTTTTTTTTTTTGCTATTATAATGTGGTCAAATGCAAATGGATGCTTTGCTTTCAATTTATAAAGCATTAAACATTTTTTTATACAATGATAAAATGATGAAGTGTTTGATCCATTAAGCATCCATATGTTTCTCCACATACTAGTATTTGTTTAATTGTTTATACTTTTTATGAGAACATCACTGCTTGTAATTTTCAGCAGTGATCGACCTCAAAATATATATATATATATATATATATATATATATATATATATATATATATATATATATATATATATATATATATATATATATATATATATATATATATATACATTTGCAAATATCTTTGTTAGATGAAAATTTTGAAAGATATGGAGATAACGAATAGTATTCAAGATCAAATGTCCACATGACAATACAAAACAGGAGCAGAGCAAACACAGACCTTCAAAACATCAGAGGTGGGATCAGGTGCCATGGAGGAGTAAACATCCCCTGCCGACCGGTCACACCCGCAATGTGCTCCTTGTCATGATCAGGAAATAACAGAAGAATTGGTCATCAAATGAGTGTATAAATAATGGACTAACACGTAGTATGAACAAGGTCAGCATTTGACTAGATGATAAATTGTATTTGCTGACAAGGTCATTGTATCGACCACAGAACTCGCGAAATGATGACTTTTAAACCAGACTGCTAATATTCTTGTTTCATCAACTTGTTTATCAATAATTTGCCGTGTTTTAGAAATTGTTCATAAGTAGAACATGCTCTTGCGTTTCGAATCAACTGAGATATATTGATGGAAATTAATAAGGGAACACATATTTACTATTACCTAATGTTAAGCATCTTTCATTTGTTCGAGGCTCTATGTAGCTGTTGTAAACTGAAAATCTTAGGTTTCCTTCTACTCAATAAGAATCTTTGCTATTGAAAATTGATTTCCATGATTTTCACGCATGATTACGCCCATTTAACATAGTCGACAATTGTCAGTATACCCGTACTTTGAGAATCAGGCTAAGAGCATATCTTTCTGAAAATCAAAAAATTGCAGGTTATCGGATGCATTAACGGAGGTCAATCAATATGCCAGACTGCTAGACAATTTAACAGGTCAATAAAGTGTGATTTCACGTCTGAGGAACCGGTACCGCCAGACAGGGAGCGTAAAGATTAGACCAGGATGTGGTTCCAAACGTAAAACAACAGCTCGTAATGACCGTGAGCTGGTGCTGCTTTCCCCAGCATCAAAAATAATCTCAGAGTTCAGGGCAGCAAGAGGATTAAGAATTTGAGACTGTACTATCAGAAACAGACTTAAAGCAGCGGGCCTAAAGTCAAGTTGTCCTTTTGTTGGAGTGTGGATGACGGCTGAAAACAGGCGTCTCAGAAGAACATGGGCTACACATCATCAAGCAAGACAACTTTCGACACTGGCGCTATACCATGTTCAGCGATGAATCTAGGTTCAATTTGGATTTTGCAGACGGTCGAATTCGCTTTTGGCGACGCCTTCGTGAACATCATCATCAGTGTACCATCAAACATCGTGATTCCTATGGTGGTGGTTCGGTGGTGGTTTGGGGCGGCATTACCTACGACCACAGAACCGACCTTTTTCGACTGGATAGAAGGGTGACTGGTGTCCTTTACCGAGATGAAGTGAAGTATATTTTGAGTTCCAACACGACAATGCTCGA
>NW_026937168.1:0-7578 GCF_032062105.1 Saccostrea cuccullata
TGCTTAATTAAAAAAAAACCCCCTTTTTCAAATTGCTTTCACCGGGCAACATAACAAGTATTATATTCAACCATCTGCCTTCCTTCACTAAAACGATCTATCAAATCATAGATTGAATTATTACGAAGTCATTTGTCTTAATAAACTAAGAACAAATTCTTATACGTTACTTCAAAGGCATTTTTAAGATATACAATAAATATTTTAATCGTTTGTTGAATGAGTTCTACTGAGACAACCATTTTTCGTCACAAGTACCTGCATAATGACTTCATTTTCACATTGTGAGCAAAACTTTATTCAGCATATGCTATTAATAGAACTTGAGAGTGCAGCAAATTTGTTTCTAATCTAAATTTTGGTTTTGTAGATATAGAGATAGTTCGAGAACTTTTTGATCACCCCTCATACTAGTAGATACTAACACAAGGTTTTTCATATAGATTTTATGTGTTTAATTTCTTTGTGTTTCATTGTTGATAATTAATCTTTTGATAGGTATTATAAGTTATCTTTGGCAAACTTACAAACTCTTAATTTTAAACTTTGATGGTACTCATTTTTCCTTACCTGGAATCAAAGAGTTTATTTCAATACGTAAACTATTTAACAACTGTTCGATAATACATGTAATACTAAATAAATTACTTCAAGCCACACTATAACACAATTCCTCTTTTAAAAGCGTTAAAATTATTTGAAATATTTTGCAACTGTAATTCTATTCTACATATAAAGATTGTTATGTCCCTCCATATTAAGAAGAGGTCTTGAAAACAAAATTCTGTGCTAAAAATAGACCACGTGCTGCTATCAATGAACTACTTTCAGGGTTCTTTACACTCTTTTTGATGACAACGATACCTTGTTTTGAACTTAAAATTATCATTTAAAAGTGCAAAATTTAGAAATTTTCTCAACAAATGGTTGTAGAGAGAACATTAATGCACAGTTTGCGTATTTTTTTGGATTTTTTAAGGCTCTGCTGAATTCTGTAGCTGCGCAGTTCTAAGGAGGATATCAAAAGCATTTTTCTGCAAAAGTATGGATTATATATGCACAACATGCATTCAGTTATGCATATTTATTGTATCTTTATCATAAAGACTTAAAATTTGATCAAAATTTAATGTACTTTAGCCATTTGAAGAAATGTTTACATTTTGTTCTCACTGCACTAAAGGTGGCCGTACATCCCCCTTAACCGTTCGTGTTCAGTAACGGTCTGAATGTAAGCCCATGTGTGGAAAAGGAAAAGGGGTGTTTCTATGATTATAAAAGAACACGAATATGGTTAAACAATTAGGTGAAATATAATACCAAAAAGAATATAACAGCTTATTAACTTAGTAACTAAAGTTTTAAAATTTTATTCCTACTTTCATTTTCAATTTATAACATTCCATGTAGATATACATACTACATACATTTGGCAAATAAACAATAAGCTAGAGATCTAAAGTGCATTTTTATTTTTTCATTTATGTGTAGTATCAACACCCTGGGGACATCAAAACAGTTTTCAATAGATGACACATTTTGGAATTATTTTTCAAAACTTAATTTTTATAATATTAAAATGTGCATGTAATTTTTCATCAAGTCTTTGGATTGAGTTCTATAATGGTCATTTATGTACATGCATGCATATTGATGAAATAATTAGCAGAACCAGGCATAAAGTAGATGAATATGCACGTACTGTTTCAGAAAATAATGATTTGTCTTGACCTTGCAGTTTAAATGAGAAAGTAATTATAATAATTATGTAGTATTCATGAAAGGAAAACAGAAAAAAATAAATAAAAGAACATGTCTGTATAATTTGATCAGCATAAGAAGTTAAGATAGGCTGAATCATTTCATCTGAGTACAGACTTTAAAATAAAATTGATATACATGTAACATCAGAGGGAATCTTCCATTACCCGGTAAATACTAGCTGTCATGCACATATTCAGAGTTCAAATTCTCAGTCTGGTCATCTTAAAAAAAAAAATTTGATTGCCCTGTCCCAACCAACTGGTTAAAATGACTCAAAACTTTTTTTTTTATCTCCAGGAAGCAATTAACTTTTTTTGTATTCTGGAGAACACATTATTAATTTATAATTACTGGTAATTTTTCTGAGAATGATTTTCTCATCTACCTATATACCAACCTAATCCTGAGTTGGGAGGGGGCAGGTTAACAGCATTTTTTTTTTTTTGTAAAGTCCTATACTGCTAAAAATGTGAACTTAATTTGAAAATTTCTTTTTCCCTTTTAATTCCAAGATTTTCATTTAAAGTACTTGTTTTTAAAAACCGTGGGAGCATAATTAAAATATTTTTGTTTGATTACCCTGACACCTATTTTTCAAGGTGGGTAGGTAGGTATCTTTTTTTAGCTTAATAATATTGATCAAATTGATATCGAAGTGCATTAAAAAATTCCAGACTAGACAGAAATTTATTAATATTTTCAATACACACTGGATATCTAGACAGATGAAATATATATTGTTAAAAAATTATTCATCTTAAAGCATCCAATAGAAATCACATACCACAATTTTAAAAGGAAACAGTATCTATTTCTAATAAATAAAACAATTTTTTTTTTAAATCAAAAATTCAAAGTGCTGAAAAAATGATTGGGTTGGGGTATTTTTGATGGGTCAGTTTGAGTACATCAAAGAATTTTTTTTATATTGTTGCCCTTATTTGCTAGTACTGTATTTGGTTGACTTGAACTTTGACCTACTTTACAAATATACCCCAGGAACTTTAAATTAACTAAAGACTTTTGAATATTGAGTGATGTATGTTGATAATTAACATTAATTTAATACATGTTTATGAGCTCATAAAACTGTTCTTTTAAACTATATGATATTCAGTAAACCACAAAAACTGATATCTTAATATTATGAAAATACATTGGGATGGAATCTCACAAAGTGGATCGTGCAATGTGAAAATTGCTTTAAAACATGTAACACATGTAAAATGATAAATAATTATTTATGATGATTTCAACTAATTATTCAGTCTCAGGGTTGCATTCTGTATATGCTAGTAGCATAAAAATAGCTGACCACTCTTGAAGATTTTATAGATACATCTTTAAAGAAGCTAAAAACAGGCTACATATGTGTTCCTTGGAACACTTTAGTTTGTAATGATATTGATGTCCTGTACTCTTTTATAACACTTTCTCTTCTTTCAGCAATGTTAAGCTTGATTTAACCACTGCAGTATAAGGAGAGAAGCAGACCAGAAACCCTGACTAAAGTAAAGATGATTTGCATAACAAAGGCAGTAAGTTTACCATATAATATTCAAGATCTTCAAAATATCCCGTCTCTTTTAAATACATGTATTGAGAATGATTTGTTGAAGCTCAGCACCTGTCAGATGTGACTGAATACATGTTACATTTTTCCCTCATCATTCGTAATCTTCTTCCAAAGAACCACTGGCCAGAAAAGTTGAAACTTATGCAGAAGCATCCTGGCATCCTGGGGTAGTGTAGATTCTAAATTATTTAAATGACCCTTGGGGTAGGGTGGGACTACGATAGGGAACCCAACTTTTACATTGAAATATACAAGAAAAATCTATAAAAAAAAAAATCTTCTTTGGCATTACCAGTACTAGGCAAGCAAAGCTGAAACTTATGCAAAATCATTTTGGGGTAGTGTAGATTTTAAATTGTTCAAATTATGACCCCAGGGGTTAGGTTGGGTCACAAAAGGTATAACAAGGGGGAAATCAATGCATCGTCAAAGCTATTCAGGTAATTATAAGTGATGTGGCTCATGAGCCTCTTGTTATATAAGTTGTGATATTTTACAGAAAATTTGAGAAAATATTAACTGCAAATCTGTTTAAATTATGATCATTAATCTCACCATGTGAAAGAATAAACAAACATTGATACGGGGGAAAAATGTAAAGAACTGAATGGCAAAATATTTGATTATACTTTTATTGCTTACTAAATTATGTTTTTAAAAAGGATGAAGGGGTCATGGAGTCCAAACCTAACTATTCATATCTATTAGACAGGGTATGTTTACTTATATTTACATTTGTGTTTCCATTACTTATATGAAGATAAGGAATCGCTTTCTGATTTGTTTGGTATGCTAGGGACAATAACAGAAATTATTAATAGGTCACATCTTACACGATAGTTTGGTTTCAAAATCGTCAGCTGAAAACAAAGAGAGGTTGGCAATCGTATCGGGCGAAGGTGAAAAGTCACATTAATAACAAGAAACACAGATGCCTTTTGGAAGTCAAAATATTTAATAAATCTGAAAACTGTTGCATTTTTTCTGCAGTGTGTGGTCTGAAAGCAAAAGAATTAAAACAAACAACACAAGTATAAATAAAAGGCGTACAATATTTAAGTGCAGATCCATTTGAAAAGATTAAAGATTGATCTTTTTCATATACGTTGAATAACTTAAAGCATGGACTCCAGCATCAGTGGGCACTTGAAATTAAATTTTTCCTTTTTTTGTTCTAATACATCTGTATCCTTAAATATAGGACAAACAATTCATTTATCTTTTAAAATATTGTTAAATTTTACTTAATAAAATGATGAAAACAGTGCAAACAAACTGGTTTTTCCTATAATCTAAAGCTGTCTTATGTTTCAAGCATTTATAATTTTACAAGACTTATTAAAAATCTGTTAAGGTACTTGGATTCTCAGCCAAGAAGGGGTAACTCTTTAATTTATAATTTAATTCAGAATCTCAAAATGAATCTTGAAAAATTAAATCTCTTCATGCAACAGTTTTTATTTTATCATGATAATGTTTATAACTTCTCAATGTCCTTTAAGGTTGTTTTAAAATTCCCCAGAAAGGTCTTGTAGAAAGTTGAAATGTTAACCCCTTTTAAAAGTAAAACTCTGTTAAAGAAAAGTCAATGGGACCTATGAAAATACTTTGCTATAACCATAATTTGTTTTATCCGTATAAAGGAATTCATTAATTTACATAGCTGGGGATCGAAGGTTACCTCGCTATATCTGTAATTCGCAATATCTGTGTTCATATCTAGACAAATTTTTGATATAAAATCTCTTACTTAAATATGAATTTTACTCTTAATTCACACAAATAAACAGAAATAATGATTTGACATTTGAGGTCTAGACAGCCCCACACAATGGGCCAGACAGAGATATCTCAGCCCCAGGGGGGAGACAGCTCACTCAGGCCCCAAAAAATTATAAAATCTTTTTTTCCTGTTACCCCAAACCCACCCCTTTAAAAATTTTGCACCTGACCCTACAGTTTTTTAGGTTTGGAAAAAATCTGGAATTTCTGTAATTTCATGTTCCATGTTCTAAAACTGAAAAAAAATAATGTATATTCAAGTGGTGTTTTTTGAAAACCAACCGGGGATATGTTTTAAATATGGACTTTCATAACATACCACTAGTTTGAGTCATGCATCAAAAGACAAAATTTAATTTGTAATGAAAATATTGGTCTATGACATGTTTGATTTGGTTTTGTATTAGTTCATATCGAAAATAATAAGAAATTAAAAAATAAAATAATTTTCCTGCCTACCTACCCAACTTTTTTTCAGGCTGGTAGCAGGAAACAAGAAAAATTTTTTTTTGGGCCCTTTCAAAGGCACTGTCTCACCTACTCCAAAACATCTGTATCAGAGCTGATACACTTCTAGGTATATGATATAGGCATATATGCATGTTTGCGTACTAGGGAACTGTCAATGAATAAACTTACTTTGAAAATTTACAAATACAAAATGAAAAAAAATTGCTGGGACTCAAAAATCAAACTCGAGAAACCTGCATTATTTCATACCTTCAATATATATGTATCTGCAGGTACTTATGGCTTAATATGTATAATGTACATGTTTGTGCTTTTCTATTTTGTAGTTGCACCCCCGGCAGCTATTCAGATTCTTGCAATGAAAATTTTTGTTCTGAAAACTCATAAAAATTAAAAGGCTTTCTGTTAAATTGTTTTTTGAAATAGAGAAAAAGGGAAAAAAAATTTTAATATATTTTAAAAAATCAAAATCCTTCACACTTGCGTTATGTATTTTAATTTTATGTGTATAGGAATATTTTAAATTTTGGTATTTTGTTATATTTAAGGTAAACAAAAATGTATATCCTGGGGTTAATTTTCCCAAAAACCGATACATTACAGGAAGGTTTGGAAGGGCAAGGTCAAAATTCATTGGTGACGTAGTTTGATGCAGACAACAAACGTTGTTTTGCACCGAGATTAAAAATAAAATATCAACGAAGGATTTATGGTTAAAAGATTAAGTATAACAAAGTCAAGAAATACTGTGGCATGTGCTGTGGGACATCACTTGTTCACATACTGTGGCATAGAAACGATAGTATGACTTATTTTGACCGTATTTTAACCCTAGTGATATTACTTTGATTGATCTCTAATGTTACGTGTTGGCTATAGGTAAGTTATAAAACTAATTTTTACTTGAGCTAAATTTGCAGTAGCCTAACGTTACCCCGATTATTCTATCGAAATGTTATGTATGAATTGAGTCATACCTCTTTGCCTTTATGCAGTGACTAACCCTTTTAATCTTTGGGCCCTTGGGTCTCAGTCTGGGTATGAAAGTTTGTTGAAGAAGTAATTTCTTGTAGTATAAATATATACTTGGAAGTCTTGGGGATGGTTTTTAGTGATAACCGTAGAGCACTCCCAAGTGTGTGACGTCATTTCCTTACTGACGACGACGTACCAAAAAAACGAACAATGGATGATCCCCTTCCGAAGTGGTGGCCATTTTGACAATGTTAAATCTCCGTAGATTTAATTTGCCGCCGTGTGTATACACTGGTTGACCTCGAGGGTTCGGATAAACGGTGGAAGGTTGGAAAAAAAATGATCATTATGGAACTGGGTTGAAAGCCAAGGTATTTATATATTTTGAGATTTTATGGAAAAGTGCTTACAGTAACTTGGTGGGGCAGACTATAGTAGTATAAACGGTCTAGATGGGGGTTAAAGAGTGCACTTTTGGGGTTGGGGTGAGATAGGGGGTTCAACTAGTGCAGCTCCTGTGGGGGATAGCTGGGTCAAGGGAGTGCAGCCCCTGGAGGGGATAGGCGGGTAAGAGAGTGCAGCCCCTGTGGGGGGGGTGGGTGGGTCAAGGGAGTACAGTTAGGGGGTTCTAGGGATAACCGGGATCAATTCAGTACATATAGTCCCCTAAATACGGGGGTGTGTTTACACTGTGTTTACAAAATTTTATACCCTGCTGCTACTACGATTCACTACGCTGCTACAACGATTTTGGCAAATACTCAAGAATTTGATTATGACGTCACTCATTCACAGTGATTTTCCAAAAATGAAAAAAAACAATAACACACAATAGAAACAAGAACACAGCAATTTTATTCAAGTAAAAAAATACAACCATTTACTTTTTCTTCTTCTGGGCCTTATCGGTCATCAGGGGAGTTTCCTCTGGGGTTCCTGAGGCTTTTTCTCCATTTTTTTATTTCTTTGGGGAATTTTTGATCCTCCTCATCCTCTGTACATGATTAGCC
>NW_026937169.1:0-7528 GCF_032062105.1 Saccostrea cuccullata
CTCATATGTAAAGTCCCCCGGGTGGTGAAATGTTAGAGGAGGATATGGAAATAACGAGCAGTATTCAATCTTAAAGTCCATTAAACAATATACAAAATAAGAGCAGAGGAAACACAGACCTCTAAAACATCAGAGGTGGGATCAGATTCCATGGAGGAGTGAGCATCCCCTGCCAGCGGTCACACCCGCCGTGTCTGTGTCATGATCAGGAAATAATGGAGGGGAAATATGTCGTGAATTAGTGTATAAATAATGGACTAACAATTGCTATGAAAAACTTCAGTCAGCATTTGACTGAGAGCGTCTTCTCTATAAATCGTGATGTGCGGTGTTGATCCTGAACTCGATAGTTCGAATCCAACTGTGGGACATGTACACCGGTTCCTCTGTTGATACCGTATAAACCGAAGTCTGTGTCGCAGTAGGTGCTGGCACGAAAAGATCTTTCCCTGCTCAGTAGTCCTGAGTGTCGAGTATAGTACAGAATATACTGCTCTCTACCAGTAAATGGTGACATCTCCATATGAGTGGACAATTTTCGAAAAATTCAATCAATCACTCACATATTTTACATTGTTCAGGAAGTTTTTAATTAAGTTTCTTTGAGGAAAAAATCAACCCTATTCTGATAACTAGACCATCAGCTTTCATAGTATTTACCTAGAAACATCTTGCTAGATTTCAACATAATTTGGGTTAGGGTTAGGGTTAGAGTCAAAGCTGAATCAATAAGCTAATAAACATTCTTTAGAGTAAGAGTTGTACCAAAATGCATGATAGAAAAGAGGGGTTCAGGAGCAGAAGGAATTATTCTTGTTATACGAAATTAAATTATTATTTTTTCTGTAACATTTCCTTCATTGTGATTTTAATAATTTCTCTATATATCCAAACAAATGATTTCAACAATTTCAACAAAAGGGTATAAAACCTCAATATGTAATAATATTTGACTCGAATAGATCAGTAATTAATCATCGACTTTCAACTTTAGAAAAATTAAAAAGAGCTATAAAATGAACGATTCCATCGGGAATCGAACTCGGCACCCCTTAATCTGAAGTCCGCTGCTCTACCTACTGAGCCAAAATGTATGATGGAAATAACAAAATAAACTTTGATACATCGCTACACAAAGTATTAAGATAAAAAAAACAATAACCACGCCTACTGAAATCACGTGACAAAAATTGACATTGACGAGATGACTCCGGAGCGATCTTCGTAAAACCCCCTATACCCTAACCCTAACCCTAACCCTAACCCCTAACCCCTAACCCTAACCCTAACCCTAACCCTAACCCTAACCCTAACCCTAAACCCTAACCCTAACCCTAACACCCTAACCCTAACCCTAACCCTAACCTGGTATCTTAAACCTTACCTGGCATCTTAAACCTAATCTGGTAAAATAAGCCTAATCTGTTATCTCAAACCTAACCTGGTATCTTAAACCTTTATTGGTATCTTAAACTTAACTTGGTATCTTAAACCTTACATTGTGTCTTAACCCTAAGCTTGTATATTAAACATTACCATAATCTTAAACTAGTTTCTTAAACCTAACCTAGTATCTTAAACTTAACCTGGTATCTTTAACCTAACCTAGTATCTTAAACCGAACCTGGTATTTTTAACCTAACCTGGTATCTTAAACCTTACCTGGCATCTTAAACCTAATCTGGTAAATTAAGCCTAATCTGGTATCTCAAACCTAACCTGGTATCTTAAACCTTTATTGGTATCTTAAACTTAACTTGGTATCTTAAACCTTACATTGTGTCTTAACCCTAAGCTTGTATATTAAACATTACCATAATCTTAAACTAGTTTCTTAAACCTAACCTGGTATCTTAAACTTAACCTGGTATCTTAAACCTAACCTAATATCTTAAACCTAACCTGTTATTTTAAACCTAACCTGGTATCTAAAACCTTACCTGGTATCTTAAACCTAACCTGGTAAATTTAAGCATAACCGGGGATCTGAAACCTAACCGGTATCTTAAACTTTACGTAGTATCTCACACCTAACCTGGTATCTTAAACTTAAATTGGTATCTTAAACTAAACTTGGTATCTTAAACCTTACCTGGTATCTTAAACCTAGCCTTGTATCTTAAACATTACCTTAATCTTAAACAAGTTTTCTAAATCTAACCTGGTATCTTAAACCTAACCTGGTATCGAAAACTTAACCTGATTTATTAAACCTAATCTGGTAACTTAAACCTAACCTGGTATCTTAAACTTTACCTGGTATCTTAAACCTTACCTGGTATCTTAAACCTTACCTGGTATCTTAAACTATACCTTTATCTTAAACGGGTTTCAAAAACTTAACCTGGTATCTTAAACCTAACCTGGTATCAAAAACTTAACCTGGTATCTGAAACCTAACCTGGTAACTTAAACCTAACGTGGTATCTTAAACCTAACCTGGTATCTAAAACTTTACCTGGTCTTAAACTAATATGGTATCTTTAAGTAAGATATAAAATATTGTTTTCTGGTTTTTGTTAACAAGAAAAGTTAATACTTTGGATATTGATCATTTTACAAGATGTTATTTTTCTTAAACTTGTTGAAAACATTAGGTCTAGAAATATCAAATTATTGAAATGTAATTTGTTCATTGGGGTCATAATTCTTCGAAATGTCTAATATTTAATTATGTTCCATGCGCAGATCTCGAGGGGGTGCGGTGGTCGGTCGACCCCCCCCCCCCCGCCCCATCCCTTGAATTTTTAAAGATATTTTATTGATAAAAAAGCCAGTAAAAAGTGATCTTTTGACCGCCCCGACTAAAAACGGAGACTGTTTTTGTTACGCACACCCAGTTTAATTTTGTACAAGAAGTAATAGATATTAAAGCATTAGAATTCATTACTTGTCAGCAAATATCTGTCAACCCCCCCGTCTACCTATGTTTTTTACCTTTGTGCGTGTGCGTGTGTGTGTGTGTCTTTTCGCTTATCATCAAATTTCTCCCAATTACTCCATCTCCCTCCAGCTTTGAAATAGAAATTTCACGTTTTGCAACTTTTATTTTGCTTGCCAGGAAATTGTCTTTGTAAAAGAGAAATCATAACAACAGGACAGGTTTAAAACTAGTCCCGTCCTCTAATTAACTCATCACGTACAGCGTTCACAGTCTCAGTTACATCAAAGAGCGATCACTAGCTTTGTGTTTTGGATGCCATCAAAAACCGGTTTTTGAAATGCCGTCTCAACACTGAGCGCGTGCAGACTTGGACATTCACAGAAAGTCATCGGAGAGAGAAGACGTGGAAAAGGTAGGCAGAATACTTCATAGTTAGCTTAGATTTTTTTAAACTCTAATTTGATACAGGTTAAATGGATTGTTTTTTACTGTGGTCCCACCTTTTATGGAAAAAAAAATCCTTGATTCAATCCATGGTAGAAAATTGCGCTGGTATCTGAATACTCTCATTATCTTGCATTATTTTTGCACTGAGTTTGTTTTACAAATTTCTGCCAAAAACTTGACTGCATACATAGTGTAAATTAAGAATACGCGGTTAAAGCACATCTACATTAAATAAATGGTTTGGTTTAAAATAACTTAAATTTGATCAAAATAAGAGAAAGAAAAGAAATACATTTAACCATATAATGATGACCCAAAACAAATAATAACTTAGCTTATAAACATAAGTAAGTAATAATTATTCGGAAGATTTCAATTTAAACTATATCTAATTAATAGATGAATCTCAAATCCTAAACCTGGAAAAGAGGAAATGTTTATTTCTTTTAAGATTTTAAGAACTGATACTTAACAAACGACTTTCAGGGGAATATATATTACATTTTACCCCTCTAAATAATGTGATAAGATCATTTGCAACAGTTATAGTATATTTTATTTTTATTTTTGGTTCTTTTTGTTTATTATAGTTGGAACGTTATCGCTGAAGGTTACAAAATAACGCTTCTGTATTTGGAGCTCTTTTGTGTTTGGAACTCTTCAGTGTCTGGAGCTCTTTTGTGTTTGTGTTAGGAACTCTTTTGCGCGTCTAAAACAGAGAAGATTTCCAATACACACTAGCTGCGGGGTTAGCGTCGTCATATAGAACAGTCTAAACACAAAGTGTCACGAACGCAGCAGAATATGGACGAAAAGGAAAGAAAACGCTAAAAGGTAAGCAATTAAGTTTTTGCTAGAATAATTTAGAATTTATATTTAAAAATAGTTTCTTCTGCGTACAATTTCTTTTGATATGTATACTCCAAATTCACATATTTTCGTGTGTCAAAATGAATTTGTTCTTCTGGTTTTCATTTCATGCTTAAATGACAAATAATTATTTAAGCTTCACCAATTTTTGACAATAGAACTGACGTAAAGGTTTTAAAACTCTCTATGAAAAAAATCTATCAGTAAAACTTGACCTACAATTATCACGTGATTTTTTGGGGCATTGACAAGATGCAACTTACCAGGTAGTTACAATAAAAGCCCCATTACCCTACCCGTAACAAAGAGTCAAAGCTGAATCAATAAGCTAATAAACATTCTTTAGAGTAAGAGTTGTACCAAAATGTATGATAGAAAAGAGGGGTTAGGGAGCGGAAGGGAATTATTCTTGTTATACGAAATTAAATTATTATTTTTTACTGTAACATTTCCTTCCTTGTGATTTCAATAATTTCTCTATATATCCAAACAAATGATTTCGAAGCAAGATGACAAAAGGGTATAAAACCTCAATATGTAATAATATTTGACTCGAATAGATCAGTAATTAATCATCGACTTTCAACTTTAGAAAAATTAAAAAGAGCTATAAAATGAACGATTCCATCGGGAATCGAACTCGGCACCCCTTAATCTGAAGTCCGCTGCTCTACCTACTGAGCCAAAGTGTATGATGGAAATAACAAAATAAACTTTGATACATCGCTACACAAAGTATTAAGATAAAAAAAACAATAACCACGCCTACTGAAATCACGTGACAAAAATTGACATTGACGAGATGACTCCGGAGCGATCTTCGTAAAACCCCCTATACCCTAACCCTAACCCTAACCCTAACCCCTAACCCTAACCCTAACCCTAACCCTAACCCTAACCCCTAACCCTAACCCTAACCCTAACCCTAACCCTAACCCTAACCCTAACCCTAACCCTAACCCTAACCCTAACCCTAACCCTAACCCTAACCCTAACCCTAACCCTAACCCTAACCCTAACCCTAACCCTGACCCTAACCCCTAACCCTAACCCTAACCCTGACCCTAACCCTAACCCTAACCCTAACCCTAACCCTAACCCTAACCCCTAACCCTAACCCTAACCCTAACCCTAACCCCAAACCCTAACCCTAACCCCCGTTAACCCTAACCCCCACTAACCCTAACCCCCGTTAATCCTGACTTTAACCCCCGCAAATACTCATTTTTCTTTTTTGGCTCATATCTTTTCACTGACTGCTCCGATGTCAACGTTCTTGGTGTCGTTGGAAAGGTCTTGAAAAGCTCTTTATGCTCGCATCATGATATTGTCGTTCTAGTGAGCAGAAACGCAAATAACAAGCGATAGTCTCAAAAGGCTTGCAAACGGCAGAAAATCCTTATTTCGTGACGGATTTTCAAGTTCTTGGGCTTGTCAGAGAGCTCTTGACAAGGTCTATTGAATGCCGTAAAGTGTGTAAAGATCAAGCTATTTTTAGAGGCTTTTTAGAGCAAATATTGCCTAGGTGTACCCACGCGCCTTACACAGACATCTTTCAACCCTAGCAACTTTTCCTGATTTTGTCCTTTAACAACCATCTTCAGATCGTGGACAGAACTTGCCAAGAGCTTTTCAATGACACCAAGACTTTGAAAATTGCTGAAAACTAAGGGAAATACGGACCTTTCAATTTGGGGTCTTTTTGCCACCCCTATGGAGTAGGTTTTGGGCATTTCAGCGAGAGAGGTTCGGGTCAGGGTATCGAGGCCTACGAAACCTTTAATGGCAAGAAGTGTTCCCTTTCGTCCCATTTTTTCGGCTACTGAAGACGTCGCCTTCCGGTCCCACCGGAATTACGGCACCTTTCCTTTAAATACCCGTAGGTAACACGCCCTTGGGACTAGCAGGCTGAGCTTTGGTATGTGGATTCCTTGAAGTCTTCTTAATCTTTTATGTACGAGTTTAGGGCCTCTATCTCTCACCGTTTTCGCGCTATCGCCCGGAGAAAGAACTTAGCGCGGAACGCAATTTTACCTCGTCTCCGAGCATAACCGTTTCTTGGGGCACTTGAGCAGCTCGTAGTGAGATCTCTTCGGCAACGTGCAGGTTGTCGAGATCTGACCACTTTAACTTGTCCAAATCCCTGTTTCAAAGTTTTTAAGACTTTTGTACATTTTCCGCATCTTTAGTCCTCCATATCTTTAGAAGGAGAACGCAGTTTTGCCAACTCTTCGAGCTACCAAGAGTCCCTTTTGTGGTGTCTCACTGACTTCAGTGGGGTGTGTCAATTGCATGCCATTCTTGAGATCTGGGAGGTTCAAAATGGTCAAAAACTCTCAATATGTCCATTTCTAAGCACAATCTGCGGTGTAAAGAAGAAGCCATTTTTCTCCCTTTTCCTGACACATAGGTTTTATGACTCTGACTTAATCGTGTTGCTCGTTTTCTTAGCTTTCCATCGACACCAGACTCGTCTCCATCCGATAATAAGTAAGAAAGTTATGAGCTTCGAAAAATTCCAATTTTTACCTTTACTTTTGCATGTATCCAAGACTTTCACTTTCCACTTTCATTTCATTTGACCTAGATAGTTCATGACCTAGATAGTTCATCTTCGTTTTTAGCCCTATCCCTAATGAAGTTTTACTGTAGCAGGAATGCATTGACCTTTTAAACCCGAAAAGTCAATAGAGGTGTTAAGATATTCATGGACAACAATGGTATAGCAAAAATTGTGCTTTTTGACCTGAAAATCAAAATATATGAAGTTTGTTTAATTAACCTATCCATGAAGTTTGGTGAATATTAACTAAACAATTGTCCAATTAAACAAGATGTCCACATCTCTTTGACCTTTTGACTAAAAACTTAATAAGGTCATTTATTTACCTTTGTTTGACTTTGATGAGTATCTTATATGTTGGATATATTAACAAGACACAATCTAATCTGAGAAAAGAGGAAACCTGGAAAAGCTTTTATCCCTTTGTATGAACAAATTAATTGATGTCATGCAGATATCTTAACCAAAATATCAGAACAATCTGATGACCCTTAAATATAAAGTTCTCATTATACTAGTCAGAAACTATTAGTCTACCTGTCAAACAAAAAAATTGAATGTCAACTCAACAAAGTAAGTAGGGTTCCTTTTCTTCAAAAAGTAAAATTTTGATGGATTGGGTGAGTGTTTGTTACTTTATGCCTATAAAGAAAAATTATGCCCTCCATTTTGACTGTATGGATTAAGAACTGTTTATAAATTAATCAAACTTATTTCTTTCATGTCATTCTTAATTATAGTACCCATCATTCATAATATGTACA
>NW_026937170.1:0-76182 GCF_032062105.1 Saccostrea cuccullata
ATGATGAACTTTAGCGCGACCTTTCAATATCCAATCGCAGTATAGGAAATATTTCTTGTATACTGTTGACGTCAGTTGTTGGTTTCGATTGCGATGGAAACAAAACTTGCCACTCACTGAATATGACGTCACAATAGAGAGGCGTAAATATTCAAGATTACGACACTTTTTGTGATCAAGCAGCCACGGGTAGGAGAGAGGTATATAATGCCGACTCTGGACCGTGGCTTGAGACGATGACTCACAACTTGTTGATATAAAAGTAATTTTAATAATTTCTTAAACAATTTAAACACTCTTTCAGACTTTCTAGACGATATCCTAAATAGGAGAGCATTTACTCTTGATAAGACCATTTTAAGCCCGAAATTAATAAGGCTTTGAAAATAGGCAAAGTCACGGGTACAATCAATATATTATATTGAATAAAATCTTTACCCTTCCTAGTCTATAATTTATAAATTGTAATAAACTAACAGTTTTGCAGATAAATATGAAATAAATTATGTAAAATCCCAAGTTCGAATCGGGTAGAGGTGATAAACTTCCTTGATTTGAATTTTCTGCAATCCAACAGTCAATTCCAATCAAGCGAATTTATAGCATGTAGAAACGAATATAAAGGGCTAGAAGGTTGAAAAAAATACACATTGGTTAAAGAATGTGTATAGTATTAGGGATAGACCAATGCTGGAAAGTGTAAGAATTCTTCCCAAAAGTGCGTTCAAATCTTTCGTCGTAGATTGCACATTATTTAAGGAATGTTTTTAGGTTTTGTGTGAGTTATTGGTGTGTGAATCACACAGACTTGCCACGAAGTGCGCTTCATGAAAAATATGCCTACGTGCAAATCTGTGTGATTCTCACACCAATAATTCACACTAAACTGAAACACATTCTTTATGTTTGGAAGCAACTAAAATATACTTAATATTTGAATTTCTTGCTGCCCTATATCATTGCATTTTTCTAACATCTCTGTAGCCACATTGTGACGTCGCGCTAACGCACGTTTCCCCGTGTATATTTCTACGCGTGAGTATACACAAAAATGAATTTCAAATTAATTATGTTCCCCAAACGAAGTTGGGGAACATATTGTTTTTACTCTGTTTCTTATTAAGGTCTTCCGTCTTCAGCGGAAGACCTTATTGTTTTTCTTAGGTTTCTTTTCCACTATTTTTCTTATTATTATTTTTTTTCTTACCGATTTTGTGCACGCGAGTTCTCGGAAACGGCTGGATGGATTTTCATGAAACTTTCAGGTCTGATAGAACATCAAAAAATCTAGAAATAAAATTTTTTATTTTGATGACGTCACTTCCGGTTCGGAGATTTTCGCGATTTTGTCATTTTTAGAGGGTCACTTTGTCCGGCAATGTTCTCAAAAACCGTTGAAGATAGAAGTATGAAATTTTCAGTGATGATAGAGCAACCTTTGGAGAAGTGAATTGAGTATATTACAACTTCCGGAAATACGAAGCGCCGACGCTCGCTATGGCGCGAAAATAGTCCTATGAAGAATTTCAAAAATGTTGACACCTTTTCAAAGATAACTTTTTACCTAGAAATATTTTGTTAAGACATGTAGAACAAAAGAAGTGTAGAATTACAAGATCTTTCAAATGATATCTCGAAAAAAGGGCTGGCCCCTAACATTAAGGGCCTAGAGGGGCCAAAAGTAATTTCTTTATATCTCAAAAAGAATTGAGAATTTGTAATATGTCAAAGAAGCAAAGTTGTTCAAAATATCAAGCTTCATCTAATGGCGTCGTCAAAATACGTCCGTCGTCGTCACTTCCGGTCAAACCGGAAGTTGCCGAAAATGGCTTAATTTTGCAATAATTAACGTAGATTTGAAGGATTAAACCATTTTGTGACTTCATCACTCTTTTTTTTAAAAATGAATGTTACTTCCGGTCAAACAGGACGGAAGACTCGTTGCTTTACTCGTTGCTTTGCAACGAGCTCGGCTCTAGTTATTATTATTATTTCCGTCTTCATTCTTACCGATTTTGTGCACGCGATTTCTCGTAAACTACTGGACCGATTCTCATGAAACTTTAACATCTGATAGGTACTGATCTGAACCTTATTGGAAATTTTTTTCGTCGATGACGTCACTTCCGGTCGTGAGATATGGACAATTTTCTGATTTTAAAATGCAATTTTGTCTTGATTTAGTAGCGAAAACTGCTTTAGATATGAACTGAAGATTAATTGGAGATGATAGTTCATGACTTATAGCGTTGCAGAATCGCCTTTTCGTGCGACGTCAGTACTTCCGGTCGAAACCGGAAGCGAATTTAAAAAACGTAATTTTTCAACTTTTCTTTTTTAATATTTTTGTTTTAGAATTGAATAGAGACCCTTTTGCAGAAGCCAAATATGTAATTTGTTTGAAAATCGAAAAAGCCAATCTCGAGATATTTGCATTTGAAAACGCGAAGCGGCGATCCCGATGGCCGAATGGTTAGCGCGTTGGATTGTCACGCGGGCGACCCGGGTTCGATCCCCCGTGTGTCCAAAAAATTTTATCACTTTTTCTGCTCGATTTTTCGATTTTTATTAATTTTAGACCATTTGCAACAACATATTTTCAACTTTTAAGTATATCTTACGTAATAAGGGGTCACAAGGGGCCAGAATGCTAAATCTTTGACGCTTCATATCTTGAAAAGAGGGAATATTTTGATAAGCAATATTGAACAAAAGATGGTCAGAATAATATTCTAAACAATATGCATACTTTGAATTTTTGTAAAATGGCCCCATTAAGGACTTGTAGGGGTGGCCCCTTAATATTTCCATTCAGCATATCTTCCAAACGAAAAGAAATCTCTGAATAGGTGTTGAACAAAAAGTCTTTGAAATCACAAGACCTTTCATTTGATATCAAGAAAAAGGGGCTGACCCCTCAAATAAGGGGCTCAGAGGGGCCAAAAGTCTTTCATCTTTAACTCTTAAATGATCAATATTTTGTGATACATTATAGAAGCAAAGGTATTCATCTTAACGATTTGCAACAATATATGATACAATTAGGACCATATGTTACGTAATTAGGGGTCACAAGGGGCCAGAATTTCAAATCTTTGACACTTTATATCTCAAAAATGGGGAATATTTTGATAAGCAATATTGAACAAAAGATGGTCAGAATAATATTCTTAACAATATGCATACTTTGAATTTTTGAAAAATGGCCCCATTAAGGACTTGTAGGTGTGGCCCCTAAATATTTCCATTCAGCATATCTCCACAACGAAAAGAAATCTCTGAATAAGTGTTGAACAAAAAATCTTCAAAATCACAAGACCTTTCATTTAGTATCAAGAAAAAGGGGCTGACCCCTCAAATTAGGGGTTCAGAGGGGCCAAAAATCTTTCATTTTTAACTCTTTATTGATTAATATTTTGTAATACATTGCAGAAGCAAAAGTATTCATCTTAACGATTTGCAACAATATATGATACAACTTGGATCATGTGTTACGTAATTAGGGGTCACAAGGGGCCAGAATATCAGATCTTTGACGCTTTATATCTCAAAAAGGGGGAATATTTTGATAAGCAATATTGAACAAAAGTTGGTCAGAATAATGTTCTCAACAATATGCATACTTTGAATTTTTGTAAAATGGCCCCATTAAGGACTTGTAGGGGTGGCCCCTAAATATTTATATGAATCATATCTCCACAATGAAAAGAAATCTCTGAATAGGTGTTGAACAAAAAGTCTTTGAAATCACAAGACCTTTCGTTCGATATAAAGAAAGAGGGGTTGACTCCTCAAATTAGGGGCTCAGAGGGGCCAAAAGTCTTTCATCTTTAACTCTTAAATGATCAATATTTTGTGATACATTATAGAAGCAAAGGTATTCATCTTAACAATATGCAACAATATATGATAGAATTTGGATCATATGTTACGTAATTAGGGGTCACAAAGGGCCAGAATGCTAAATATTTGACGATTCATATCTTGAAAATGGGGAATATTTTGATAAGCAATATTGAACAAAAGATGGTCAGAATAATATTCTAAACAATATGCATACTTTGAATTTTTGAAAAATGGCCCCATTAAGGACTTGTAGGGGTGGCCCCTAAATATCAATATGAAGCATATCTCCACAACGAAAAGAAATCTCTGAATAGGTGTTGAACAAAAAGTCTTTGAAATTACAAGACCTTTCATTTGATATCAAGAAAAAGGGGCTGACACCTTAAAATAGGGGCTTAAAGGGGCCAAAATTCTTGCATCTGTACCTCTTTAATGATCAATATTTTGTGATACATTACAGAAGCAAAGATATACATCTTAACGACTTGCAACAATATAATATAAAATTTTGGCCATATCTTACGTAATAAGGGGTCGCAATGCGGCCAAAATGCTATTTTTTGTCATGCTTTACGTCTTGAAAGGAGGGGGATATTTTTATAAGCCATATTGAACAAAAGATGTTCAGAAAATCGTGATAAAAATGAGAAACTTTAAATTCATTGAAGGAAATCTTAATGTCATTCTCTTTTAACGAATATCTCAGTCAAAATCACATCTCATCTTATCGAGAAATTCAACGGAAGACCTACTCGTTGCTCGCAACGAGATCTCATCTAGTTATTATTATTATTCTTTTTTTTTCTTTACAATTTTTGTGCAGAAGATTTCTCGGAGATGGCTCGACCGATTTTCTTGAAAATTTCAGAGAAGATGTATCTTTATCTAAACCTTATACGTTTTTTTCATTTTTTTGAAATTCACTTCCGGTCGGGAGTTATCGCCCTTTGATCGAAATTTTGATGACCTCCATGTCTGTGATGGAACTCAAAAACGGCTAAAGCTGGAAAGCTGATTTTTTCAGGAATGATAGAGGACATGTTGCCATATTGCAACATTGTCAGGAAATTTTCCGGAAGTGCCTAGTATGGAAGCTCGGTAGGGGTCAAAATTTAGGACACGAATCATGACTGATTTTTTGAGACATTTTGCATCATATCTTTTAAAGTATCATTATTTTGTCAAAACATAATGAACAGAATTTGTGCAGAATGACAAGATCTTTAATATGATATCAAGAAAAAAGTGCTGACTCATCACATTAAGGGCCAAAAGGGGCCAAAAGTCTTTTTTCGATAACTCTTTAACAGTCAATTTTTTGTTATACATTACTGAAGCAAAAATGTTTATCTCAACAATCTACAACTATATATTATGATTTTCATGTCGTATGTTACATAATTAGGGGCCACAAGGGGCCAGAATGCTAAATCTTTGATGCTTTATATCTCAAAAGGGGAAATATTTTGATAAGTAATATATAACAAAAGATGATCAAAATAATGTTCTCAAAAATCTGAAACCATTAGTTTTTAGCTATACGTCCCCTTTAAGGAGTTGAAGGGTTGGCCCCTAAATATTTCTTTTGCAAATAACTCGAAAACGAAAAAGAATCTCTGAATAGTTGTTGAACAAAAAGTGTTCAAAATCTTAAGTGCTTTAAGATGAAATCAAGAAAAAGGGGCTGGGCGCTCAAATTAGGGGCAGAGAGGGGCCAAAAGTCTTTCATCGATAACTCATAAATAATCAAGATTTTGTTATACATTACTAAACCAAAAATATTTATCTTAACAATTTACAACTGTATATTATGATTTTAATGTCACATGTTACATAATAAGGGGCAACAAGGGGCTAGAATGCTAAATCTTTGACGCTTTATATCTATAAAGTGGGAAATATTTTGATAAGTAATATTGAACAAAAGATGTTCAAAATCATGTTATGAACAATATGCAACCTTTCAGTTTTTCGCTTTACGTCCCCTTTAAGGAGTTGAAGGGTTGGCCCCTAAATATTTCTTTTGCAAAATAACTCGAAAACGAAAGAGAATCTCTGAATAGTTGTTGAACAAAAAGTGTTCAAAATCCTAAGAGCTTTAAGATGAAATCAAGAAAAGGGGGCTGGGCACTCAAATTAGGGGCCGAGAGGGGCCAAAAGTCTTCAATCGGTAACTCTTTATCAGTTAATATTTTTTTATACATTACTGAAGCAAAGATGTTTATCTCAGCCATCTACAACTATATATTATTTTTTGAATGTCGTATGGTGCATAATAAGGGGCCACAAGGGGCCAGAATGCTAAATCTTTGACGCTTTATATCTCGATTGGGCGAAATATTTTGATAAGTAATATTGAACAAAAGATGTTCAAAATAATGTTCTGAACAATATGCAACCTTTCATTTTTCGCTAAATGTCCCCATTAAGGAGTTGAAGGGTTGGCCCCTAAATATTTCTTTTGCAAATAACTCGAAAACGAAAGAGAATCTCTGAATAGTTGTTGAACAAAAAGTGTTCAAAATCCTGAGAGCTTTAAGATGAGATCAAGAAAAAGGGGCTGATCCCTAATATTAGCGGCCATGAGGGGCCAAAAGTCGAATTTTTAACTCTTTATCAGTTCAATATTTTGTTTACAGATTATGAAGCAAAATGTATCTTCCATTAACAATCTTTATCATTATTTTGGAATGAAATTCTCAATCAAAATCTAAATCTTTGACGCTTTATATCTCAAGAATCGGACGGAAATATTTTGATAAGCAACGATTGAACTAGTTATTGTTATTATTCTATTGTTTCTTTTTACTTTTATTATTATTCTTTTTTTTTCTTCGAAAACAAATCGAAGAGATGACTCGAAAAATTTTCTTGAAATTTTTTCATTAAACCTTGTTTTTTTATTTTTTATATATTACAAAAAAGTTATCGCCCTTTGATAAAATTTTGATGACCTCCATGTCTGTGATGGAACTCAATAACGACTCAAGCTAGAAAGCTGATTTTTTCAGTGATGATAAAGGACATGTTGCCATATTGCAACATGTTCAAAACCTTTCAAGTTTGGAAGCTAAGGGGTCAAAATTTAGGACACGAATCATGAGTGATTTTTTGAGACATTTTGCATCAATCGAAAAAGTATAATTATTTTGTCAAAACATATTGAACAGAATTTGTTGAACAAAAAATGTTCAAAATCTTTAATATGATATCAAGAAAAAGGGGCTGACTCATCAATTAGGGCCAAAAGGGGCCAAAAGTCTTTTTTCGATAACTCTTTAGCAGTCAATAATTTGTTATACATTACTGAAGCAAAAATGTTTATCTCAACAATCTACAACTATATATTATGATTTGCATGTCGTATGGTGCATAATAAGGGGCCACAAGGGGCCAGAATGCTAAATCTTTGACGCTTTATATCTCAAAACAGGGAAATATTTTGATAAGTAATATTGAACAAAAGATGTTCAAAATAATGTTCTGAACAATATGCAACCTTTAATTTTTCGCTACACGTCCCCTTTAAGGAGTCGAAGGGTTGGCCCCTAAATATTTCTTTTGCAAATAACTCGACAACGAAAGAGAATCTCTGAATAGTTGTTGCTGAAAAATTGTTCAAAATCCCAAGAGCTTTAAGTTGAAATCAAGATAAAGGGGCTGGGCACTCAAATTAGGGGCCAAGAGGGGCCAAAAGTCTTTTTTTCGATAACTCTTTATCAGTTCAATATTTTGTTATACATTACTGAAGCAAAGATGTTTATCTCAACATCTACAACTATATATTATAATTTGAATGTCGTATGGTACATAATTAGGGGCCACAAGGGGCCAGAATGCTAAATCTTTGATGCTTTATATCTTGAAAGGGAGAAATATTTTGATAAGCAATATTGAACAAAAGATGTTCAAAATAATGTTCTGAACAATATGCAACCTTTCATTTTTCGCTAAACGTCCCCATTAAGGAGTTGAAGGGTTGGCCCCTAAATAAATCTTATGCAAATATCTCGAAAACGAAAAAGAATTTCTGAATAGTTGTTGAACAGAAAATGATCAAAATCCTGAGATCATTAAGATGACATGAAGAAAAAAGGGCTGATTCCTAGAATTAGGGGCCATGAGGGGCCAAAAGCCGATTTTTCAAGTCTTTAATGTTCAATGTCTTTTTACACATTATGGAAAATCATTATTTTAGAATGAAAATCTCAATCAAAATTTTATCTCATCTCATCAAGAATCGGACGGAAGACCCACTCGTTGCTCGCAACGAGATCGTATCTAGTTATTATTATTTTTATTCTTTTTTCTTCTTACAAAATTTGTGCAGACGATTTCTCGGAGATGGCTCGTTCGATTTGCTTCAAATTTTCACAGTCGATGCGTTGTCATCTGAAGTTAATTCCGGCAAATTTTTTTTTGGAAATTCACTTCCGGTCGGGAGTTATCGCCCTTTGATCAAAATTTGGAGGACCTCCTTGTCTGTGATGGAACTCAAAAACGGCTCAAGCTAGAAAGCTGAAATTTTTAGTGATGATAGAGGACATGTTGCCACGTTGCAACATGCTCAGGATATTTTCCGGAAGTGCCTAGTATGGAAGCTCGGTACGGGTCAAAATTTAGGACACGTTTTATGAGTGATTTTTTGAGACATTTTGTATCATATCTTTTAAAATATAAATATTTTGTTAAAACATACTGAACAACATTTGTGCAAAATATCAAGATCTTTCATATGATATCAAGAAAAATGTGCTGACTCATCAAATTAAGGGCTGAAAGGGGCCAACAGTTTTTATTCAATAACTTTTTAAAAGTCAATATTTTGTAATACATTACTGAAGCAAAGATGTTCATCTCAACCATCTACAACTATATATTATGATTTCCATGTCGTATGGTACATAATTAGGGGCCACAAGGGGCCAGAATGCTAAATCTTTGATGCTTTATATCTCGAAAGGGAGAAATATTTTGATAAGCAATATTGAACAAAAGTTGTTCAAAATAATGTTCTAAACAATATGCAACCTTTCATTTTTTGCTAAACGTCCCCATTAAGGAGTTGAAGGGTTGGCCCCTAAAAATTTCTTTTTCTAATATCTCAAAAACGAAAAAGAATTTCTGAACAATTGTTGAACACAAAATGTTCAAAATCTTAAGATCTTTAAGATGAGATCCCGAAAAAGGGGCTGGGCACTCGAATTAGGGGCCAAGAGGGGCCAAAAGTCTTCAATCGATAACTCTTTATCGGTTAATATTTTGTAATACATTACTGAAGCAAAGATGTTCATCTCAACCATCTACAACTATATATTATGATTTCCATGTCGTATGGTACATAATTAGGGGCCACAAGGGGCCAGAATGCTAAATCTTTGATGCTTTATATCTCGAAAGGGAGAAATATTTTGATAAGCAATATTGAACAAAAGTTGTTCAAAATAATGTTCTAAACAATATGCAACCTTTCATTTTTTGCTAAACGTCCCCATTAAGGAGTTGAAGGGTTGGCCCCTAAAAATTTCTTTTTCTAATATCTCAAAAACGAAAAAGAATTTCTGAACAATTGTTGAACACAAAATGTTCAAAATCTTAAGATCTTTAAGATGAGATCCCGAAAAAGGGGCTGGGCACTCGAATTAGGGGCCAAGAGGGGCCAAAAGTCTTCAATCGATAACTCTTTATCGGTTAATATTTTGTAATACATTACTGAAGCAAAGATGTTCATCTCAACCATCTACAACTATATATTATGATTTCCATGTCGTATGGTACATAATTAGGGGCCACAAGGGGCCAGAATGCTAAATCTTTGATGCTTTATATCTCGAAAGGGAGAAATATTTTGATAAGCAATATTGAACAAAAGTTGTTCAAAATAATGTTCTAAACAATATGCAACCTTTCATTTTTGGCTAAACGTCCCCATTAAGGAGTTGAAGGGTTGGCCCCTAAAAATTTCTTTTTCTAATATCTCAAAAACGAAAAAGAATTTCTGAACAATTGTTGAACACAAAATGTTCAAAATCTTAAGATCTTTAAGATGAGATCCCGAAAAAGGGGCTGGGCACTCGAATTAGGGGCCAAGAGGGGCCAAAAGTCTTCAATCGATAACTCTTTATCGGTTAATATTTTGTAATACATTACTGAAGCAAAGATGTTCATCTCAACCATCTACAACTATATATTATGATTTCCATGTCGTATGGTACATAATTAGGGGCCACAAGGGGCCAGAATGCTAAATCTTTGATGCTTTATATCTCGAAAGGGAGAAATATTTTGATAAGCAATATTGAACAAAAGTTGTTCAAAATAATGTTCTAAACAATATGCAACCTTTCATTTTTTGCTAAACGTCCCCATTAAGGAGTTGAAGGGTTGGCCCCTAAAAATTTCTTTTTCTAATATCTCAAAAACGAAAAAGAATTTCTGAACAATTGTTGAACACAAAATGTTCAAAATCTTAAGATCTTTAAGATGAGATCCCGAAAAAGGGGCTGGGCACTCGAATTAGGGGCCAAGAGGGGCCAAAAGTCTTCAATCGATAACTCTTTATCGGTTAATATTTTGTAATACATTACTGAAGCAAAGATGTTCATCTCAACCATTTACAACTATATATTATGATTTCCATGTCGTATGGTACATAATTAGGGGCCACAAGGGGCCAGAATGCTAAATCTTTGATACTTTATATCTCGAAAGGCAGAAATATTTTGATAAGCAATATTGAACAAAAGTTGTTCAAAATAATGTTCTAAACAATATGCAACCTTTCATTTTTTGCTAAACGTCCCCATTAAGGAGTTGAAGGGTTGGCCCCTAAAAATTTCTTTTTCTAATATCTCAAAAACGAAAAAGAATTTCTGAACAATTGTTGAAAACAAAACGTACAAAATCTGAAGATCTTTAAGATGAGATCCCGAAAAAGGGGCTGGGCACTCGAATTAGGGGCCAAGAGGGGCCAAAAGTCTTCAATCGATAACTCTTTAACGGTTAATATTTTGTAATACATTACTGAAGCAAAGATGTTCATCTCAACCATTTACAACTATATATTATGATTTCCATGTCGTATGGTACATAATTAGGGGCCACAAGGGGCCAGAATGCTAAATCTTTGATACTTTATATCTCGAAAGGCAGAAATATTTTGATAAGCAATATTGAACAAAAGTTGTTCAAAATAATGTTCTAAACAATATGCAACCTTTCATTTTTTGCTAAACGTCCCCATTAAGGAGTTGAAGGGTTGGCCCCTAAAAATTTCTTTTTCTAATATCTCAAAAACGAAAAAGAATTTCTGAACAATTGTTGAACACAAAATGTTCAAAATCTTAAGATCTTTAAGATGAGATCCCGAAAAAGGGGCTGGGCACTCGAATTAGGGGCCAAGAGGGGCCAAAATTCTTCAATCGATAACTCTTTATCGGTTAATATTTTGTAATACATTACTGAAGCAAAGATGTTCATCTCAACCATCTACAACTATATATTATGATTTCCATGTCGTATGGTACATAATTAGGGGCCACAAGGGGCCAGAATGCTAAATCTTTGATGCTTTATATCTCGAAAGGGAGAAATATTTTGATAAGCAATTTTGAACAGAAGTTGTTCAAAATAATGTTCTAAACAATATGCAACCTTTCATTTTTTGCTAAACGTCCCCATTAAGGAGTTGAAGGGTTGGCCCCTAAAAGTTTCTTTTTCTAATATCTCAAAAACGAAAAAGAATTTCTGAACAATTGTTGAACACAAAATGTTCAGAATCTTAAGATCTTTATATGATATGAAAACAGAGGGCCGATTCCTAAAATTAGGGGCCTTTAGGGGCAAAAGGCCGATTTTTTAAAGACTTTAATGTTCAATGTCTTTTTACAGATTGTGGTAAATAATTATTTTAGAATGAAAAAGACATCAAGAATTAATGTTCAATGTCTTTTTACATCTTGTAAACTGTTCGTCCGATGTGGTAAAACCTTTTTAATAGACATGTTATGTAGATTTTTCATTTTGCGCGCACGTGCTTGCAAGAGCGTGAAAATCGCAACTGTTCATTTTTAGATGAAATGCTTTGAAACTCATAATGTGAGGATATATTAGTAGTATAGACATGATGACATGGTGAAAATAGCAAGATCTCACGCGCATGCACGTGCGCTTCGCTCTGATTGGCTGCAACTAAAGTCTCAATATCTTTCTTGTTTTTTGACGAAATCCTTTGAAATTTTGAACATAAACATGCATTAGGATATCCTACAACATGAAATAAAGCAATTATCATGAAAACACGTGCATGCACGTGCGCTGCAATCTGATTGGCCGAAACTTTAAACAGCTATAACTCCCTTGGTTTTCAACCAAACAGGATGGGATTTGGAACATAGATAGATATAATGGACTTCTACAAGTAGGAATGGTCACCATGCACATGCATACACGTGCGTGTACATGTGCTGCAATCTGATTGGCTGAAACTTTAAACAGCTATAACTTCCTTAGTTTTCACCCAAACGGGGTGGAATTTAGAACATAGATAGATGTAATGGACTTCTACAAGAAGGTATGGTCACCATGCTCATGTATGCACGTGCGTGCACGTGAAATGAGTAAAATCAAACATACACTTGAATGAGCGTATTTTTAAACATAATTTTGGATTAAATACTTTAATATTCAGTACCCCCTTGCTTGTCGTAAAAGGCGACTAAATGGGGCGGTCCTTCGGATGAGACCGTATAAACCGAGGCCCCATGTCACAGCAGGTGTGGCACGATAAAGATCCCTCCCTGCTCAAAGGCCGTAAGTGCCGAGCAGAGGCCTAAATTTGCAGCCCTTCACCGGCAATGGTGACGTCTCCATATCAGTGAAATATTCTGGAGAGGGACGTTAAACAGTATACAATCAATCAATCAATCAGTTTATTAAAAATATAGATTGTGTAGACAAGATGATATGGTCATGACGCAAATGCATTCACATGTGCACGCGTGCAGTGCTAAAGTTTAAATAATTTTTGTACACTTCTTTGTAAATGTTGTTAAAATCTCAGATGCATAAATTATGTCTTATTTAATGAAGCTTACAGGGAATATGGCACCAAAAGGGAGATGGGGAGCGTTTGGGGAACATCTGTAACGGTCCCCGTTACAATTAGCACTAGTTTTACAGTTGGATTAGTAGAAAAACACAGCGAATGTAAATATTTGTATATAATATATGATCAAAGACCAAAATACAAAACCATAAAGCTTCAGCTCTGCAGCAAGATTTAAACGCATTTTGGGAAGAATTTTCACACTTTCCAGCATTGGACTTTCATATTTCATATTTCATATTTCACATGTTATTGCGGAGGACCGGGCTGCTCTGTACATATAAGTTTAAGTGTTGGTGTATGGGGTTGAGGTGGGAGAAGTTATTCAGAATTAAAGGTTATCTAAACATGAAAAGGTTGTTAATCAGAATGTTCTTTCCCTTTATAAATTACGAAATACATTATTTATTTATTTTCATAAAGTGAATCTGTAAAAATACATGTTTTTCATATTTAATATATAAATGCGTATCATTAATTATCGAAAAAACGACAGGTCCCCTTTTTTAGAACATAGAATCTTACTTATCTTACTTATCGCATAAAAACGTACTCTGCACAGTTCGTGTTTTATATTCTTAAAATGAAATATATTTTTGAATATAGGTGATGCATGCGTCTGGTTTCAATTTATATTTTATGCAGACAACGTTTATTTGAAGAATTTATTAAGTTTAAAATGGTATCGTTTTTGTTTGATTTTCATCCGACTGTAAGTTATCAAAATATTCCCGACTATCGTCTCCATCATTTAGAGGCATGCTTTTTTCTCACATATCGAAGGGGTTTGATGATCAAGACTCATTTCCATTATTTACTTTATTTATTTCCCGGGCGACAATTGATTGTTACATCAATGTTTTCTTGTTCTTTTTGAAAAGACTTTTCCTCGGGTACAAATTTGACCCACTTTTACACACAAATTTTAAACTTTTCCTTTGGCCATAACTTTTGAACGGTAAAAACTAGGGCCTATGTGCATTCTTTGTCTCAATATCTTTCATCGGATACCAATAACATTGATCTGTTGACCTGGACCTTGGAGATTTCCGTACTTATAGAAAAACTTTAACCTTGGCCTTAATTTTGGAACTGTAAGTGTGAAGGTTTCATTTATTACATATGTAATCCTTGTAAGGAGATCTTTCATTAAATGCCAACAACTTTGACCTTTTGACCTTGACCATGGAGTTTGACCTACTTTTTAAAAATTTAAACCTTGACAATGACTTTCATACTTCACATATGCGATACTTTTGACAATACCTTTCATTGGATATAAAGAACTCTACCCCTTTGACCTTGTGCTTTTCACTACTTTTAAAAAACTTGGCCATTATTTTGGAAAAAAACTTGGCCATTATTTTGGAATGGTTATGACAAGAGCTTTCATACTTCACCTATGTAAAACTTGTGGTAAGACATTTCTAAAGAAACGAGCAACTTGTTGACCCTTTGACCTTGGAGTTTGACCTAACTTTCAAATATAATGTTTGAACAGATGGTGCTGGGGCTTTCATATTTCACAATTGTATTTATCGTATTTTTTTGTGAAATGGCCCATTTTGGGTACCAATATATTTCATTGGATTTGAAGATTTTTGACCCTTCGACCTTGACCTTGGAAATTAACTTTCATTTAAAAAACAAACTTTGACCAGAACTTTTAAAGGATTAGGGCTAACGCATTCATGTTTCACATATTTTATCCTTGTGATAGGACCTTTCATTGGATATCAACTGTGACCTTGACCTTGGAGTTTGACCAACTTTTAATAAAAAATCTTTTGGTAATAATATATTTAATTTTCATTTAAGAAAAAGTTTAATCTTCGCCATGTTGCCATACGGGGTCATCAGTGTTTCACAAACACATCTTGTTCCTTATCTTGGGAAAAGACATGTCTTTTATATTTGATGTGTGCATAACCTGTGACAAGATATTTCCAAGCATGCTAAGATTTTTGATCCATTGATATTGACCTTCAAGATTGACCTTATTTAAAAAAAAATCTACTTCAGTTATATTTATAAATGACACATGAAAGGCGGTTAAATATGACACAACATGTCATAAAAAATGGCATCTCACCCACAATGACACAGAAAGCATGGGGCCACAATTCTTTGAATTTGCTTTTTTTTAAGTTGTGATAATTATATTATTCAATCATGTCTCCAGAAAAGGATAGAAAATAATGTTGACTGCATTGTAAATATTAAAAATGAATTTCATTGGCTAGGCTTAACAGAACTGTTCATGCTCGATAGAAACTGCTGTAACACAATGTAAATACTACAAAATTTACATGTTCTATCAAGTGCCCTCAAATTGGTACAGTTACTTAGTTATGTTATAACACAGAAAAAAATAATTATGTAATCTTGGAAAATTTGTGCAACTTGCAAGTGCATCAAGAACAGTGTCCTTCACTTGTTTATAAATACTAAATGTTGCATGTTAAACTTATCATTATATTTGTTAAAATATATGATTGTGAGATATATGTCTTTTGACTTCAATGAACTGAATTAAACCGAGATAAAATAAATAGAATGCCTAATGCCATTAATATACCTTAATTTTTTAAGAATAAATTCATTTCCAAATGTTTGAATTTTAATAATTGATGCATAATTTTAATTCTATTACACTGCTCTTTTTGGAAGAATAAAGGTTGAAAATTTTGAAATGTTAAAATCTACATTAATAATTAAAATCAAAACAATGTCTTTATATATTGATTATCAGTTATATAGAAATGTGTTTTTTAAATAAATATAGGATAAAATAAAAACATATAGATTTTACAGTTGAATGCTTGTTGTGGTATAAAATGCATGAAACCCATTGTCGACTAATGAGAAATATCACATTTCATCCCTGTGTTTAAAGGCCTATTTCTCTAATATTTTGTTGTATTTCAACCTTTGAATGTTAGATTGAGATCAAAAGAAAACTTATCTAACTTTTATGGCCTGGAACCTTGCCTGTTGTTTGTTTTGGAACACTCTTAACATGTTAAAATATGCATTTTTTTTTCAAATTTTATGACATGTTGCCATGGTAACAATGACACATAGCAACCAATTCTTTGCATAACTTTCAATAACAATGTCAACGACTTTAAAAAGAGTTTTAAGAAATTCAGAAACAGTGCATACCACATGTACAGTTCTTATATAAATGTTCAGGTCATTATAGATGGTAGCGCTTAAAAACTTTTCATGACAATAGCTACATGCTCATTGCTGTTGTCATTGGTTAGTAAGCATTCTGAGATTATTGCGTAAGCCATGCATGTCCCCTACTTGGTTCCCCTTTTCTTTAAGATGTCATTTTATAGAATGCAAAAGCTATGACCAAGGTAAAAGTGTTTAAGATTTTGAGGTCATGCATGCGTTTAATCTAAAAAATAATAATCGACATAAAGACGAAAAATCAACTCATCTTTTCAACATCTTCTTTTGGCTTCATATTTACCCTGTTGACCTTTGGAATATAGCGCAACACGAACCCATTCTTAAACCATTATAAAAAAATTAAATCGCCATTAATATATCTAAAGTCAATGTAAGGTAACGTAATTCAAACTTGATATCTAACTCACCAAGATACACTCACATGCCGAAATTCAGCACAATATCTGGAAGCGTTTAGAGATGATGTGCAGAAAACCAAGTAGGACAGACTTACAGACAGATATGAGTAGTATTCCGGAATTCTGCAGATTTGTACGTTTTCGGTTTTAGATGTTATTCATGTTACTTCCGTAATAAATAGTTTGAAACTGCATGGCTGAGTTACAAATCTCATTTATTCGAGTGAATACACAACATATCTGGCGACGAGGATGGCTACTGGACGTATTGGAAGAATCGTTGTGTTCGATCCGGCGATCGAAACATGGACAGCGTACGAGGAAAGGCTGGATAATTTCTTCACAGCAAACACAGTGGACGACAACAAAAAAGTTCCCGCGCTACTGAGCCTCGTGAGCCCCAAAACATACGCGTCGTTAAGAGACTTAACAGCACCCGAATTACCTAAGGCCAGGACATACAAGCAACTTACGAAAGCGCTGAAGGAACATAATTCTCCAAGGCCGTTAATATTAGTATAAAGATTTAGATTTCACAAGCGAGACCAGCAGGTGGGGGGGGGGGGGGAGAGCGTTCGTGAGTACATTGCAGTTCTACGTAAACTTAGTGAGTTTTGAAAATTTAAAGACGTCCTTAACGAACACATTCAAAAGAAACTTCTTTCGGAGAAAAAAACTCACTTACCAATCTGCGCTGAGATAGCCACTGCGGTGGAGATGGCGACAAATGACGCCCTGGAAATTCAAAGGAAACACCTTTCCACTACGCCCGGTGTCCACAAGCTAAGTGCACCTAAGAGTAAGAAAAGAATTCATAAAAAACTACGGCAGCCCAGAGGTGTTTCAGATGTAATGGAAACCATACCTCAGATGACTGCATGACTGCAGATTTATCGATGAAACTTGTTGACAGTGTGGGAAAAAGGGACACATACAGCGAGCATGTCGTTCAAAACCAGCCTCTGTGAAACCACTGCATACGAACAGTAGAAAACATGTGCATGAAGTGCAGGTAGCTGACGATTTCGAATCTATGTTTTCACTTAGAGTCAACGCTATGGGAGGACTCAAGGAAGCTATCTGGATAAATGTGAATGGTCAAGAATATCCCATTGAACTGGACACAGGGTCAGCGATTTCAGTTATCAACAGTGAAACTTACAAGCAAAATTTTTCAAATGTAAGGTTAATCGACACAGACATAAACCTAAGAACATACTCTGGAGAAAGCATCACCCTGCTAGGCGTGTGTTCAGTCAACGTAGAGGTGGATGATCAACAACAGCAGTTAATCTTGTATGTTGTTGACAAAGGGGGACCACCCTTATTTGGTCGAGAGTGGCTAAATAACCTCAGACTGAACTGGGCCGAAATCAAGACACTAGAGACTAGAAAACAAAGTGTGAGTGAAGTGATTGAGAAATACAAAAATGTGTTCACTGATGACCTGGGCAAGTTACGGGACATATCAGCCAGAATAAAAGTAGACGAGTCGGCGACACCCAAGTTTTGCAAAGCTCGAGTGGTACCATATTCGTTGCGTCCCAAGGTTGATCAGGAACTAGACCGTCTTATCGAGACTGGAATCCTCAGTGAGGTAGAACACAGTAAGTAAATGGGCTACTCCCATTGTTTCAATACCAAAAAAGATGGAACTGTGAGAATTTGTGGGGATTTTAAAGTCACAGTGAAACCTGTCTTGGACATAGACCAGTACCCTCTACCCAAGATCGAGGACATATTCGCAAGTTTGGTGGGAGGACAACAGTTTACAAAACTGGACTTGAAGAATGCGTATCTTCAGATGACAGTGAGAGAAGAGGACAGACATTATCTCACGATAAATACTCATCGTGGTTTATTCCAGTACAACAGGCTCATGTTTGGAATAACCTCCGCGCCCGCAATATGGCAGAGGGCCATGGATACAGTTCTTTGAGGACTCGAGGGAGTACACTGCAACATGGATGATATTTCCACTTTTGTACAAAGTGGAAATTACACCAGGGACAACATGGCGTCGGCATACAGACCAGATAAGATCTGCAGATTTCACCAACTCTGCGCAAATACCTACAACCCTGAATCTAGATCAACAATTGATTCGATCGAATGATGATACATTGTCGGCCGAAACATCAGATGACCATGATCGTGACCGGGACAAGTTAATTGTGACACCAACCAAGAAACAAGTATCGGAACTGACGCCTATACCGACATCTTCACCGGCAGCAACTTTCGTATCCGAAAAACGCTATCCAACCCGTTCAGTTCGTAATGTTGTGCCAAAACGCTACCAGCAGTAATAATGGACTGATTTATATATAGAAATGTATGCAATGCTTGATTTCTAGATCAGTAATGCTTTGTGATTGTTTATGTTACATGTAACTAAGTAGTGCGAAAATGTAACCAATTTTTTTTCCTCTTCTCATCTTTAAATGTAAATTTAAAGACTAGTCAAAGTCTAGTCATGAATGTAAATCTAGTCAAAGTCTAGTCATGGATGTATTTTGTTTACAGATGTCCAAGTAATACATATATTCCTTCTACTTGTCATAATTTGATTTTTATTATTAAATGAAACATGAAATATGTGTCCATCACATTTAAAGGGGGGGGGAATGTAGTATTCCGGAATTCTGTAGATTTGTACGTTTTCGGTTTTAGATGTTATTCATGTTACTTCCGTAATAAATCACTCGGAGTTCCTCGGATGACTCGTACCTCGCACATAACCTCGGACGTCAACGGTGATCTACCATCTTACTAATTCAGTCATGTGATATATTATTTGAATTTCTTTCAAATACCATACATTTGAAATCGGAGTTATTTTGTGGCACACTCAACAGTTTTTTCCTGCTTTCAAAGCCTGTTAACATGAGGATGTAATCAAAACCTGTTTACGATAAAGAATTGCATAATTTAAGAAACATTTTCAAAGAACGTTATGCAGAGCGAAATATGAAATGAGTGATAAGGCAGTTTCCGGCGGAGAAATGTAAGGATCTATTGCGTATTCCTCCACCAATCACATCCGAGGTTTGAATGGAGCGGAGCGGAGTCAGCCGAGGATTGCCGATTGGTAATAAATAGTTTGTAACCGCATGGCTGAGTTATAAATCTCATTTATTCGAGTGAATACACAACAATATAGGGATAGGCGGTCCTACTCAGAGGAAACCCCACTTTCACAGGTAGGGAACTAATAAAGTACAAAAATGTCCTAATGCTCTTAAATCACTGTGGTTTGTCAAACACTGAATAATCTTTACAAACATACATGAGTTCATGTCAAAAGTGGATATATTTCCTTTGTAGCAATGGGGGATTTTCTGTTACTATGGCGATTAGTATTTGCAAAATATTCCTGGGTTCATATAGAAGTCTCAAAAAAATACTTTTTAGTTTAAAAATTGAATTTGGTATCCACCGATGAGATTTAATTCCATAAATTACTCGCACATATGACAATTTGTCTCTTTCTCTTACAATGTAATCAAAACATCCATTTTTGTTACTAGGCAACCGATTGTTTATATTAAAAAACACACGCTTTTGAATTTTAAATTCGAAAAAGGATATTCCTCTGCCTTTGAATTTGCTTCATTATGTAAATTTTTCTTGATTTCTTTCCAGGTGTATGCATGATATATAACACTGCCCTGGGAAGACTACAAACATATGATAATGTGAACTGTAAAGATATCATTCCTAAATGTCCTGATAATTATTTGTCTACAGTTGCGCACCTCTGTGAGTATTTAATTTTTTTTAAAGTACTTTGAATTTTGAAATAATAGTATATACCTTAAAATTGATGTATCTTTGTTGTGTAATTTCAGATGCACCTTGCTACCAATTCGTGGATATCTTTAACTTTACAAGAGGAAATAAAAGAAATAGAACAATCGTTGGAGAGAAAGAAAAAATTACATTTCACGGCATTACGTAAGAAAACTGTGTAAAGGAGGTTAGATCCTGTTGTGTTCAGCCTACATCAAACAATAGGAAATTCAAAGATCTCAGTATCATAAACGCGTCGAATTCAAAAGAGAAAACTGATCACTTTTCTCTTGAAAAAAAACCTCATGATAAAAAAATAATCTCCTTAATTAATGACCCTGGTGTTGAATTTATTCATGGGATTTTAATTGAATATAACTTAATTGGCAAAGTTGAACATACATATAGGTCAAGAATAAATTCTGTCTTAAAGCTATGGATCGAACTTCTTTAAAGTTTGTTACAAAGCTCTGCCCGTATAAGACAAGGACATCCCTTGCTCTGAGAAATTGTTTCTAAATTATCAATGGTCATGGAGACATTTTATCTTCAATAAAAAAACTGCTATAAGCATTCCTTATGTAAAACTGTTAGTTCGTTTAGCTTATGTTATTCATGTTTTTTGATTTACTATCCCAAGAATTATTTGTAAAATTACAATTCAGCATATTTCATATAAAAAACGAGCCATATCTCCATTCAAAAACAAAATGTTTAATGATTTGTAAAAAAAAATTAAACAAATATTTGTTATAGGTGCTATACGTATAATGAAACTTTTCTGAAAAGCATGCACTATTTTACTTCAGCGACTCGGATACTTATATTTAACGTAGGTCGCAGGTTTGCTGACGTCATTAAAACTGGGTACGCAATTCATAGATTTAGGCGACTTTCTTGTGCACATCTGATTATGACGTCACGGCGAGAAGGGGAAAAATTCAGTACATTATCTAGCTATAATATGTTTTACGGTGTGACCGTTGAGGCGAGCGCAGTTATACCATCAAAACACTTGAAAAATTGATCAGCCACTTCAAACATCAAGTCGCACGAGACATCTCGACTAGCTGTGACGTCACACGACGTCACGGAGCTCGTCGGAGCTTACGGAAACGGCCGAGCGTCTGGTTTAAACTGTAGACCTAGTACAATTTTGGTCGAAAAACATTGCAGAGTTATTTTTTGTTTTTTGAAAGATTTCTACAAACTGAAAGCTTTTTATGCTTTACGTTATTGTTTATTTATTTATCTATTTCACGGAAGCAACCGACATGACTTAATTAGCATATCGTCAAATTTCGTAAGTTTCCGGTGACGTCATTTGTATCATTTCCGAAGGGCAAGGTGAAGGCCAGTGTTGTGGCATGGGGGTATTTTTTTGAATAAGGTAAGGCAAAATCATTTCGTTAAGATTTCGGTAAGAAACAATGTTCCTTTATTTTTTTACTATTTTTGATTTATTCGCGCACAGGACATTGGGTAGTGCAGGAATTCTGGGAATGTTGCACAGAGAAATTTGGCTGACGTATGTACAGATTTCAATCCGAATTTTCTCTGTTCTTACACGTTAGTCTATTGAGCTCGCTTTGCGAGCGTCGCTTCGCTCCGCTCGCTGCGCTCGCTATAACTTTTTTTGAAATCGGTAGTTTATTGTAACAGAATACATAGAACATGCTGAAGTTATAAAAAAATAATGAAGGCTCATTTTGATTCGGATGACCATCACTGAAAGTGTAAGAAAGCGTTTCATTATGTGTTATCCTTCGCATCTTCTCGGGTCTATTCTGAGAGCACATGTACTAATGTTTCGGAAATAAATTTAAATCCTTGTATCATGTATGATTTATTTATATTAAATACATGTATTAAATGAGTATAATTATAAAACATATGTTATCTAACTCCGAATTACACTCGATACTCCCTCCTCAGAAACGCACTCATTTTAGTATACACTTTCAGTGGAAATGCACTAACAAACTGTTTATTACCATTGTCTTCTACGATAATTTATCTACACAATCATATATGGCATGCATCTCTTTGTCTTCTTTCATCTCCGTAAACAGCGTGAAAACTCTGCTCACCGATGGAAAGTTGATCTCAATTACATGTATGAAACGGTATTTGCTAATCTTGGACAAATCTTTATACAGGTTGATCACAAATTTAAAACTGCTAAGGCACAACCAGGGTAATACTAATGAAACATAAACTAAATTATATATAATATATATACATTTTTTGAGTGGCATTGATCTCTTGTAAATAACCAGAGGCACGTAGGATATGACCCTCTCCCTCCTTTCCATTTTTAACTTCCTAACGCCGGGGATGAGTAAACGTTTTCCATTTTTTAAAATTTTAACACCACCCTACATGTGCATGTCGGGAAAAAAAAACAAATTTCAAACTGTCTCTTTTTACGTATCAGTCGAAAACAAAAAAAATATGTATTTAAAAACAGCGTAAAGAGATAAAAGGGTAACATTATTAATAACATGCATTACGTATTAAAAATCCAAAATAGGAAAAACCCTAGAAAAACAGAATTATCTTCATACCTACGACTATACAAACATACTTAGATCACAGATCTGCGATTTCAACGGGGATAGGGAATCTGCCTTTTCCAGAGGGGAATACAAGGTCGCTTTTTTTTGCAAATTCCGTCGAGAATCCACGCATGAATAAAACAAAACAAAGGAAGGATAAGAGATAAACACATAACGAAAATATAGACAAGAGGCCCACGGGCCTTATAGGTCACCTGAGTATCATGTAACAACTTTCCAGCGATTGCATTTGGTTCATGTTTTAATCCAAAAGCCATAAAATTCACAAATTTTGAAGGAAGCACCATTGCTTATCAAAGGACAGATTTCAAAGCATTGATTTATTTTTAGTCAAAGTAACCCCGTGGTACCCCTGACCCACCGGCCCTGAAATTATCTATTTTGAAAGAGGCCCCTTTCTTCATTATAAGGCCAGCATTTTTTTTATGTTCAGGTTTAGTTATGAACATTAGAATAATTTTTTTTTTAAATATGTGTTAGATAAATGTGTAGACATTGTTCTAAAATTTACTTGATGCCTAAAATTATAATTCCTTTCATAAAACAGACAGGGAGAATTTTATTGGGGAGTAGGGTGAACATTTTTTCAATTAAGTGTAAAATAATTTTTCTGGCTGATACAAATGATACTACATGCCTGTATATATTTGTATATTCTTGCCTTTTAATAGTTGGATTCTTCAGGTTATTGTTTATTTCTTCCTCAAATGGACTTAACTTCTCCCATAGTTTTATTCACTACATGATACATCTGGGGCCTGTTTCATCAAAGGTCGTACGCCCAGTCGTAGCGCTACGCCGGCGTAAAGTCAGGACTAGCACGAAGATTTGCGTTTCATGAAAGAGTGTATCGTTACGCCTGACTAAATTTAGGCCAAACTTTTACGTCTACTCAAGGGTAGGCGTAAGTTTGGGCGTAAAGTTATATTAGGCAATTTTACTGATTTTAAAACAATTTAGCGAGTTTTAAAGAAAAAGTACGGTTTTAAGAAGTCTTTAAAATACAAACATTGCATTATTTAATCATACATACTATGAAGTGAGGGGGGGGGCGGGGTTATGTGACAACCATTTGGGTTGACTGAAGAACTTCATACTATTATTTTAATAGAATTCTTCTTAGAGGGAAAAATTGTCATAATAGAGATTTCGTCTACCACCATTTCTCATAAGGTACTGTAAATCGAGTAAAGTGACTACACATACATGTATAACTATATTTTTACCCCCGTTTTATGTCCGTCTGTTGCGTTTTTGGGTGCCCATCTCTTTTCCACAACTTCTCTCTTACCACTGAATGAAATTTCACAGAATCTTTATTAAGGCAATATGAGCTGCATGTTTGAGAATTTTATTTTGCTGTGAAATTGTGTTATTGTCATTAATGTGTATGTAGCCTAAATATATATGATAAAAATACAAAATAAAGTTTAAAAATGATTCAGGAGAAATATTTCTGTACAACCAAATATTCAGTATTATATAAGAAATCATTATTGTACAGGACAACAATAATTAAATTTTGATTCAATCAGAGCTTATAAAAAGTTCTTCTACAGCAAATATGAACAACAGACGTATATAAACGTTCTTTTTTCCTGTCACTAAAATAATTAATTACAAATTTGAAATATTTTTTCCGATGCCAAACATGCAGCTCATATTGCTTTAAATAGTGTCATTGTGAATTAACTTACTCTTTGATCGGAATCTTATTTTGGGTTTTACATAGCAAAACACGAACACTGCCATCATATTCCTAAAGGAGGAGGGTGATTCATTAAAATTGTCTATTTTGATTTAAAAAAATCTTTTACCCCATTTTTTTGGGGGGGGGCATCTGTTTCAAAAGGACAATCATACTCTTTATGTTAATTTTCTACATTTAAATTTCAGTAAAAATGATACATCATACATCCATTTATACAACTGTGGATTTTTTTTTATCATATTCGAAAAGTCCATTTCTTATTTACTCCTCATCCACAAGTGTGGATCTCAATGGGATGGGAGAGTGTGTCCAGAACCTCCCGAATTTGCAGAATATTTAACATTTAATGTACAGAAATAGAGGCGAAGGGACATGTAATTATTTTTCTAGGTATCTGGAACAAGTGAAATCCCCATATAGCGAATCTAAAACGGAATCCGGAGGGAGTCTCATAGACAATAGGAGATTTTTTTTATTGGGAAAATATTACTTTTATTATATCGATGTATTAAATACGGTTTTAATTACACAGTTAAATTCAAGAAATGAATTACTCCTATGCAGAAAACATCTATCTTTATTTTTTCATGATTTCCTCTGAAAGAGTATATAAATCTTACATCCTCTAAGATCTAAGCGCAAATAAAGCACATATAGGATATATAACAATATACATTTTTTGAATGTCCTGGATAACTTACATTTTTTTTTTTTGAGAAGAGAAGCAGAGAATTTATGTAAGAATACTTTTGTAGCAATTTTTTGGAATATCTTTCTCCCTCTTTCTTCTCTTTCTCTCTCACAATCTCTCTCTTTCTCTTTCTATCTCTGCATACTTGAGAAACGGTACATCAATTTTAAGCCCTAGATAGTAAAGAATTTTTGTCTATAATATGTGAACATAGTCTTGTATTCGAAACTGTTATACGAACCTTTGTGTCATTTTACTAAACAATAATATTTTAATGAATCATATGAATTGACAAAAAAAATTAAGACTTAGAAAGGATTTTCTTACGTGTACCTTAGTAGTTAATGTGTAAAATTTATTTTCTTGACTTAATATGGGTACATATGTTTATTTTTTACACATTATTTTTGCTTGCTGTATATATTTCTTATAAAATAATTTTTTAAAATCTTATACTGTCTCAAACTTAATCATTAGTATTTTTCAGTAGAGTCGGTACATGTGTGTATCAAATATTGAATTTTATTATCAAAGGCGAAGGCATTAACTGCTTTCAATTTCGGAAATAAGTGGGGGTGGCTGTAAAATTCCAAAATAAATGGATTAGATTTATTTAGAAATACATGCACATGTACGACCATTTATTACTTTCAATTTTTGACTTTTATTATTGATTTAAAAAAAAAAACGAAAACCGGTTTCTTATAAGATGTATCTCCTACATTACTCTATTAATCCATGCATGTTTCAATCAGTGCCGGAATTCTTCAATCTATAATCTGTGTTATTCTGTACTTTGATCTGCTACAATATTACATATTATAGGTTTTAACACAGTGGACAATGTTTATGTTTTAGCGCCTGCGCAATGCTGTGTTGTCAAGGACTTAGTCCTGCGACTAAGCGTATCTTTTACGACTAGACTTACGCCATTTGGTGAAACGCAAATTACGCCCGACTAAATTTTGGCGTAAGCCCCGGAAGTACGCCTAAGTTAAGGCTTAAATCTACGACTTTTGATGAAACGGGCCCCTGATGCATAAGCAACCCTTTTCTGAAGAATGATGCCTAGACTGTAAGCTATAACAGAGTCCTAAACAATGTCGCTGGCAATATGCAATTGCTACCACGGGCAGTTTAAAACCTGGGGGAGGAAAATAATTTACACAGATACTTCTGAAACGAATACATAATTAACTCACCAGCATGTCATTGTGCAACAAAGTCGTCAGCATTTTATTTGTCCTTTGAACGGGTGAAACGTTTTGAATGGCATTCGTATCAAAGAATGTTACAATAAACCAAGCTATCTTCTCAGAACATCTGGCTTTATTTACCCGCCGTTTGTGGCGTTTCATCTATAAAACCGGAAGTGCGAGTTCGTAAATTTGAAATCTCGATCCCGACTCAAATTTGACATCGGAAAGAAAAAAAATTCTTTTTTTCTGAAAATTCAAAACCTTGAGCGCAGGGTTTGTAAAACTGCAAATAAAATAAATCCTGGCCTTAAATATGTAATTAGATCATTAGTATTGTATATTAACCAGGAGCAAAGGATTAGATGTTCAAAGAATTCATGCATTTCACTATACAATCATTAGAGCCCCCCCCCCCCCCCCCTAAAACAAGAACCCCTGACCCTGGGGCCATAAAATTCACAATTTTGGTAGAAGCACTCTTGCTCATCATAAATATGTACTTAGTTAGTTTATTTAATACCCAGGAGCAGAGAAGAAGATTTTCAAATAAATCATGTATTTTCACTATATATAATCAATAGAGCCCCACCCTAACACCAGAACCCCTGACCCTGGGGCCATAAAATTCACAATTTTGGTAAAGGCACTCTTGCTCATCATAAATATGTACTTAGTTGGTTTATTTAATACCCAGGAGCAGAGAAGAAGATTTTCGAAGAAATAATGCATTTTTACTACCTATTTATTTAGCCCCGCCCTAGCACTAGAACCCCTGACCCCAGGGCCATGAATTTCACAATTTTGGTAGAAGACTCATAGCTGATTACAATCATGCAAACAGTTTGACTGCTTGATGTCCAGGAGTAAAGAAGAAGATTTTTAAAGATTGCATTAATTTTAGTGGTATTGGCCCCACCCCCTAGGCCCCAGGGGGGCAAGGATCATGAAATTCACAATTTTTGTTCTCCTTTACCCATAGATGCTTTGTGCCAAATTTGGTTGAAATTGGTTCAGTGGTTGCTGAGAAAAAGCTGAAAATGTTCAAATGTTAACGCACGACGGACGACGGACGACGCACGACGACGGACGAAAACAGATAGCAATAGGTCACCTGAGTTTACTCAGGTGACCTAAAAAGGAAACTAAAGGACTGATTTTTGGTTTACGCCTTTTACGTGAATTTTCACTAATATTAGACGTAATAAGGGAAACATGACTAGTAATTGTTTCATTGAATTATTATGATACTGGTAATTTGAAAGCGGATATAAGTGAATTTCTTTTTTCTTAAAATCCATATAATTTTTTGGGGCTCTGTATACCGGATCGATATTCATGACGTTAAGCGTGAAGTCGCGATATGTTATGACGTTGTTCTTTAAAATACTACATTGTTCAATATAAAAGCAATTATCTCCAATTAAATTACGAAAAAATGAACCCGAAGACGAACATATTAATTTTTTTACATAGATTTATTTCAAATCAATTGTATTTTTAAATACCAAAGGATAAACAAATTCCTCTGCAAGATTTAAAAGTTATTGATATTATTTTAATCAAAACCTTGCCTGAAAACAAACCAAAAACGACGTTTTTCCTATACAATTCAATGTAATACCGTTGGAAATGTAACTCCAACAATGACATCTTTGGAATTCAATTACACAAAAACGTTGCAGACGAATTTTGTAAAATTTTCAGAGAATGGAATTCAAGGGTAGAGAAATCATATAGGCTATTTTCATGGTATGTTTTCGAACACTTTTAAAAGCCCTGTAAACACGCGACCTACGTTAAGTCTATGTAACGAAGATATTGTGTTTATCTGTCTGCAAAAGTTCAACAACTTAAATGGGTAATTTGATAAATAAACTATCAATAATTTAATTGTCTAAGAATAAGAGATCATATGTTCTTAGAAAGATCGCATTTATCAACAACACATTTTTTCTTCTTAAAATTCCACTATTTTACCAACTTTTTCTCCTTATACATGTACCTATGGATTCAATTTTATATTTCTTAAATTTTTATTTTCTTTTTTTTTGTCCACCTTAATTTCTTTTTCCTCTCTTTTTATTTCTTCATTTTGATAATTATTTTATATTTTAGGTATCTTGCCATTGGAATAACTGGTATTGTTATGTTTGGTACGTTAGTGATTGGTATGATTATTCTAAGGACAGTGAAACATAGAGGACGGGGAAAACGAAAATGGAGAAGAAACAAATCAGGTAGGTGTATGGAGTAGGTTTGAGGATGTTAGTTGCAGTGTTAGGGTTTAGGTGTGTGCGAGAGAGGGTGTGTGAGGGCGGGAAGGTCAGTGTGTGAGAGACAGAGAGGGAGAGACTAAATTTAAATATGCCCAATTTATGGCAAATGAGTGTTCAGCATTCAGTTGGTTTAATCAAATATTTATCCAATATATGGCACAACAACACCGTGACATACAAACGGGACAATTGACATTTGTAGAATTTTTGCATGATCCTTTTAAATTTTGTTTAATTCCTAAAAGTATTACGTTTCATAAAATAACGGTTTTCAGAATTTAAAAAATCTACTTTTATGGAGAAGAATAAAACATGTAAAAGTAAGATTAATATCAGTGTGCTCCATAACAAAAAATATTGAAAATACACTGGTACTTCTTCCTCCATTTTGTATGCGTGTTCAGAAAAGTTGAATACGTTTCCATATTTACCACGGTCTCAGAAAATCCAGAAATGAATGTAAGTAGACCAAAAATTTTGATGTAATCTTTTTAAAAAGTTGTAAGAACATATTTCTCATCTTTGCACTTTGTTTACTTGGTGGCACGCAGCCTACGTAAAGAGCCGTGATGATGTCTGCACTTAAGAACATGCAAAATATGCGACAAAACATTTTTTCAAATATCTAAGGAATGATGAATATTCGATCTGAAACATTGCTTAAGGATATCCGATCCTCAGCTAGGAAGGATAACTCCAAAAATTCATATTTAATTTGAAATGTATCAAGATGAAGCTTGAAAATGATATTTATCATGCAACAATTTTCATTATATTCATCTTTATAAGATTCAAGGTTTTTGGAAGTCTTACAAAGAGTCTTATAAAAGTTGACATATGTACCCTATAAATGGGAAAAAATAATAAAGTTTTAGAGAAACAAGACTTTCTTGAATCTAGCCTTAGATACCAATGATTATTAGCATGAAATGAAATAAGAAGTGATAAGTTGTATCTTGCAATGATAGCAAAAGCCTTTTACACTATATATGTATCATAGAATATATGACGGAAATAGAAGACAAAAAATACCAAATAGGTATAAAAATCATGACAATTTTTCTGAATGGCTGGATACCTACCGTTTTTTTAACCTAAAATATATTTTGTTGATCAATTTGCATTTAGAAAATGCATAGCTGATATTCCTATTCGCTTTTTCTGCAAAAAATATTAGAGATTTGTAGATTTTCCCTATATAATATGATTAATTTTAATCTTTATCTGAAAAGAAATACTGTGGATAAATTTACGTAGCTCTGAGGATTCAGAGATACTTTTAGGAGTATGTTTGATTACTTAACTGCTTGTTTCATAAACCTGACCATCGGACTACCTTAATTATATTGATATGAATTTTGCATTTACGAATTGTGAATCTGTTTTTAGGCGAGACAAGTAACAGCTTTTTAAAAAGCTTGCCTGACTAAATCAATCAATATCTGTAAGAAGAGTGTTAAACTTTTTGAGCAGTAATTTTGTGGGCTTAAAATATGTCCTTACTATGATATATTTTGAGAACCTTGTGTAAATGATCATTGATTTTATTTAACGTGTAGAAGAATCATCGCTACACTGCAAACTGCTGACTTCAACATTATTTGGGGGGGGGGGGTGGTTCTGTTGTAGGGGTGGTTTGCCCTTGGATCTAAATTGATTTCAAGTTATATTGTATAACACCTATTATAAAATCTGATGTCAAATTAGGCATTGTAAACATTTTAAAAGATGGTTGTAATTAAAGGTACCCATTTTGTTTGAGTGTATTATCTCCACTGTGTAAATAATGGTGTGTTCATTAATGTTTTTCTTAAAATGGGGGGGGGGGTCCACTATCATATTTTGAGAATGAAATAAAATAAAATAAAGGTTTAGGACTTCGCTTTCTTACAAATTGTGTGCATCTGAACAGATCGAGACATACAGTTGTATAATAGATCATGCATCTGGAAAACATGACTTAATTGTTGAATTGCGTTGTTTATTAGTATTGGAATAGTCCATTTATGGATTAAACCAACAGCGGGATTGGGAAACAAATTCTTTAGTGTTGCATGTCTATATGTATACTGATATATACGATCTGTTGTTTAAAAGAATTAGATAGAATTTGTAAATAGAATTTTTAGGCATTCGAAGGAGTTAAAAAGTTAATTCCAAGGAAGTTAGCACACCCATTCGTACAATAGAACACTCCAAAGAAATGGCGCGAATTTAGATAACTACATTAGGCTCTAAAAAAAGCAATTAAACCCTTTCGTAGAAATATATGGACTGGTCCAGTAGTATAGAAATACAAACAAAGGACATACGGACATGCTGAAACGGTAAATCACATGGAATGATCTGCTCCATGCTAAAAGAGTAAAGGAAGTAAACGCTGCATTATTTTGCATCAGTACTATCATTCTTTTTTCTGAAAACTCTTTCATTTAAAATGCAGGTAAAGAATTCCAATGTAAATCAGCTCACACAAAATCTAGCTCTCTAGGTATGATTTATTAGTTTCGGATCTTGGAAATATCAATCCTTATACAGCCTGACGCCGTGACGTCAGGCAATCATGATAAGTTCTAGAATCTCCCTACGATAATAAGGAAGACCACATTTTAACTGACCTTATATAAAGTCTGTGCTAGTTTATCATGTTCTCTGTTTAACAGTAGTTGTATATTTGCATTATCTTTAGGGCTGGGGCGATACAACTTTTTCTATATCGATACGTATCACTATATTTGAGCCAATATACGATATGTATTACGATATGTTTAATTGCTTATAAAATCTTTTTTTGCATTTAAATAAACAAATTATTTCTTTGCAAATGAGAATAATTTATTCAAAATAGTTGTTTATATGTTGTAAAACAAAAATATTTTACTTAAGTAGTATTAATTATTATTTATTTCATATCTACATTTATATTTAACTTATTTATTAAATCCCAAATGTTAAATAGACAAAGAAAAACAGAAGTCAGACTTTTGGGGGCGATATTTCGATATTTTTTTTCAAATGTATCGATATGTGTATCGTCCTCACATATATCACGATATCTCGATATATCGTCCCAGCCCTAATTATATAAGTGTAAACAAGGGGAAATATATATTTGTTTGTTATTTAACGTCCCTTTCGAGAATGTTTCACCCATATGAAAACGCTGCCACCTTTCTGTAGAGAGCATCATATTTTGACCTAAACTTAGCACTCTTGAAAGGCCATTGATGTGCGAGGGATCTTTTTTGTGCCAGCAGCAACTACAACACAGCACCTCTGTTTATAGGATCTCGTTTGAACGGATCGACACATTCAACAATGGGATTAAGAACCGTGACGTAAGGATCAACTCCTTACTTCGCGACTCTAGAGCAGACGCTCAAAGCAATGCATTGCACCACGCGGGCGATCACAGGTGCTTGAGGACAGGACCCCCCCCCCCCCCTTCGATATAGACCCCTGGGCTTTTTCGATTTTTTTCTCATAAAATTATCTTTCAATGACAGATTTGTGATAAAATCTATACCGACAAGTCGAAAAATTACCTAAAACAAACGTTCTATTAATTCCACCCTTCATTCTCTATATAAAAATCAACATATAGAGAGGGTATATATATTTTTATAAAATGTAAGTTTAAGCAAATTTTCTGAATTGATAGGATAGATTGCATCACAAATGTGTCATCCATATAAAATTTATGTGAAAAAAGTCTAACAGGCCCGGGGGTCTATATTGGGGGGGCGGGGGTCCTGTCCTCAAGCGCCTGTGCGGGCGATTGGAAATTAAACGAATACCATGTGCTAATGCTTTAAAAGAGAATGAAAACTGTTAATTTTATGGAATTCTTACACATTCGCCTTTTCTATTGTAACAAGGGGATTTGGAATTTACCATGCGATTCCCCACCTCTGGTTACTTATACTTGAATATTAAATTTCATCACCTTACGTGTTAGATAGCATGTAATGTGCTAAGTAAGGCAATTTAAATGCCAAGCATCTTTACAATCTTTTGTATATACATTGATGTGGCTACATTGATGCAACCTTTGTAAATAAAGTACTTGTGAATTGTATTTACCACATGAAATGCATCTAAAGTGTAGAGAGAGTAACGTTCCTCAAATACATAAAAACTTGTGGAGACACATATAAGGATTTTAAGACCAAAATGACTTCAGACTGTAAGCCTTGGGTAAAAAAAGGCAATTTTGATTTTCGTTTTTATTTTTGGATTGTGTTCTATACAATTGTTTTTAAAAAAAAATTTAAAAAATGTACTTATCCACGTTTGTCTGAAATTAAAACAGGTAATGAAACTTGTATCCTTTCTGCTTTTGACGTTTATTTTAAAACTTGCTCAGTTTGAAGCCATTTTTGAAGGAAAAAGTGTCTCTTTGTCTACACTGAAATTATGAGGAATGAAGCTTAATGTAATTAAGAAATAAAGTCCGCGTTTTCGTGAATGTTGCAGAATAACCTCCGAGGTCGAGAAATGTTGCTTGAAATATAAAAGCCGAGGAGTTAGCCGAGGCTTTTATATTTCAAACAACATTTCGAGACCGAGGAGGTTATTCTGCATCATTCACGACAACAAGGACTTTATTTCTATTTTACCATGGTCGATAAATACGGCTGATTGTTTCCTCTATAGAGAAACGAATTAGGTCACCATGTCTCGAATAACTGTTCTATTTAACACCAGAGAGAAATTTTGTTGACTTACCTATATATGGAATGCAGATGATTTGAGCTTTCGTTGCATTAAAAAAAGTCTTGTTTAATTACAAATTTGTTCGTAATATGTATTGAACAGTTAAAATGAATATACAAAAACAAAATAATGTTTTTGTTTTACTGCTAAAATCACGTTGTTTAATGTGTAGGGAGGTCCGTGGAATAGCCCCGCTTAGCTATAGAAACCGACATTCATCAGCAACTTGATGCAATTTACGTTCACTTGTTTATGCTGCAAAAGACGACACATCGATGCGGTCTAAACAAGTATTTCATTCTACAACCAAACATGCATTTGAATTGTTCAGATTTGATACGTGTTTCTGATCTGATAATTTTTTGATGACGTTCGTGATCTATTGATCTATGTCCGCGGCTTCCTTTCAAGTTTTCAATAACCGTGGTAGAATCTATGTTATACGATACATGTAATATTACTTGGTTAAAAAGTTATGTTTTATCTTAAATGTTAAGATAAGCTTCATTCCTTAGATATACTTAAGGTATATATACTTTTCTTTTACAGTAAATAGACACTTGAGCGATATTTTAAAGTACATATCACATATATGCTACTTGTTAGTCCATTATCTATACACTGAATTGACGATGGACTTTCCAGATTATGACAAGGGGCATACGGCGCGTGTGACCGGTCAGCAGAGGATGCTCACTCCTCCATGGCACCGGATTACACATCTGATGTTTAGCAGATCCGTGTTTGCTCTGCTCCTGTTTTGTATTGTTCTTCAACATTTGATATTGAATACGGTTCATTATCTCCATATGATTCATGTATACAGAATTGATTTATAATTTTAGATACACGTGTTCATGCAATGAAGTTTAATATTCTGACTGTTGAAAGGAGAAGGGCTAACAAGGCATTCAGAATGTTCATGTCTTCAGATATATAAAAATCATATTAAATTTGTGAAAATAGAACATAGAGTAAATTTTTCATAATTTAAATTATGATAAACAAATCCAATCTGAGAAAAATTTTCTCGAAAAAAAAAATTAGTCCAGACCTGTAATTGTAAATGGTTTTCGTGGGGTTCGAACCCCTATCAATAAAAACATTGAGTATCGCCACAGGCACTTGAGGGCTGAACCCCCCTCCTTTCCATTATATTTTTTTAATCTGGGATTGACACACTTTTTCGAAGTTTTTTTCATCTATTGGTAGTATAATAAGCATATTACTTAATACATGTATTGATAATGTAACCGATTTGTTTCTATAGGCCTTTTTGAATACCGGTATATCGTTTTAGACTGATACTACGCATCTCCTGATAAGAAGTAAAGTGGACTCTTAACTAAATGGCATTTCTCCGAAAATAAATCGAATGTTGTGTCGTAGATATGTATTCTAAAGTATAGTGGGTCTTTGCTCCATGTTTTTGTTAACCAAAAAAAGTACATTTTACGCAAACTTCCTTTTAAAAAATGAAAAAAGGCCAACTGCAATCGAAAAACTGTGTAAACGTATGAGAAAATGAACCCTTTTGGCCTCTTAAGTGTACTAGCATTAATTTTATACGTTTTTATTGGCAGGTAATTTCAATCTTAGAAAGAATTTTGCCAATTGTGGAGATTCTTTAAAAGAGATTAATGTTAGATGAAAAAAACTTATAATTAAATTTTATCATTTCACCTTCATACATGTATTTGTCGCACCATAGAATAATCTTGCCATATTACACAGGTGGAGAGAATACCCGAAATCGCGTACATGTATAATACTCGATATTAGGGTATCGTTGAATCCGTGAAATCGGGTATAGGAGGTGTAATTACTTTATAAAACTTAAACAATGGGATGGGGCATGTTGTCGAGTTAACTTTCATCTAGATACACATGTTTTCTAAAGGAATTACCAGCCAAGTAAGAATTTGTGCGTCAAGATTAAGGGGGATGTACAAGCCAATTGGATCTAGTCTGGTGTGAAATAAGAAATGCCAAGAATGCGCTTAATACTCGTCTAAACTAGCCCAAAGTTACTCAAAGTGTTAATGCACTAGTTACCTACTGTTAGAGACCAAAATTAGTAAATAATTAAGTTTATTTTGTCTTAATTAGGAGGAAATTAATCATGGTAGAACTGCGCAGCTACAGCATTCACGAGATGAAAAATGCATAGAAAATGGTGTTAGTTTGATTCATTGATAATATGGCTACAACCATTTGTTTTGCTTTTTTCTTGTCATTATCTAAAATTCTTGAAAATTTGATTTTTTATATGTGTGTCTTCCTGAGGCCATGTGTTTATTTCGTCCGCCATTCCTCTGTCACCCAGAGTTCGAATAACATTGATTTTACAATAAATGCGACCATAATAACACCAAGACAAGAAATTACTAAGTTATAATCATTAGGTAATATTACTTACTACTTTTATTTGTTGCATCGCTTCCTCTGATTAATGAAAAACTGCGATTTTAACCCCACTTCAGCAAATCGGGAAAAATTGTTTTGTTCGCAGCTCGAGTTTCCTAGATAATATTACTACACTGAGCACATGGTTGGCATGTGCATATATCTGCTGTAGATAGATGCGTTTATTACCATGATCATACTTAATTTTTCGTGGTACAAGTCTTGATAATTTGTTGGTTTCTTTAAAACTCAAGAAAAAAGATAAAAAATGCCCTAAACATATGTGTTTACGTCGGGTCTTTTTTTTTCTGTGGCGATAGAAGTTATTTTGAATATGGGGCACTGTAAGGAGGATGCTTAGCATTTAATTTGAAAATGTTAAACAATATGCGATGCATGAAAAACAAATTGCAATTACATGTCTTACATTCGAAAAGTTGGTATATATATCTATTTTGTTTAGCAGTTACATAGAATAAAATAGGCAGTTATAGGATTTCCTTCAGGTACCTCACATAAATAGCTTGATTGTTTGCAATGACCAACACATTGTATGGAGTAATGTTTGGACATAAAAACGCATCATGTCTCATTATGTTGACTACGTTGTAAGCTCTCGCTCAATGAACATACGAAGCTTGGTGAAATATATTGAATTGTTTCTTTGAAATTTAGAAGCAATCACAATGTTTGCAAACAAAGGTCCCATTGTATATGCTATGTCTACCATCGCAAAAAAAACTAGTGCTAATTGTAACGGGAACCGTTACAGATGTTCCCCAAACGCTCCCCAACTCCTTTTTGGTGCAATATTCCCTGTAAGCTTCATTAAATAAGACAAACTCTGTGCATTTTTGACTTTAACAACGATTTTTCAGAAGGATACCAATTATATTCAACTTTTAGCATTGCACCCGTGCGCATGTGAATGCATGTGCGTTATGATCATATCATCTTGTCTACACTATCAACATATCTTAATATACAATATATTAAAGCATTCAGTCCAAAAGTATGAAATATCACTCTTTTAAACGTATTTTTCATTTCACTCGTGTCAAATGCACGCACGTGTGTGCACGTGCATGATGACCATACCTTCTTGTAGGAGTCCCTGATATCTATCTATATTCTAAATCCCATCCTGTTTGGTTGAAAAACAAGGGAGTTATAGCCATTTCAAGTTTAAGCCAATCAGATTGCAGCACACGTGCATGCGCGTGATTTCATGATTTTTTTCTACATCATATTGTAGTATATCCTAATGCATGACTATGTTTTAAATTTCAAAGCATTTCGTCAAAAAACAAAGGAGATATAGTCATTTAAAGTTTCAGCCAATCAGATTGCAGCAAGCGGGCATGCGCATGCTTTCATGAAAATTCTTACATACGACGCTGTAGATCTTCATAATGTAGGTCTATGTTCAAAATTTCAAAGGATTATGACAAGAAATAAGAAAGATATTGAGACTTTAGTTTCAGCCAATCAGAGCAAAGCACACGTGCATGCGCGTGAGATCTTACTTTTTTGACCATGTCGTTTTGTCTATCCTTCTAATATATTACTTATAATATAAATTTCAAAGCGTTTCATCAATAATTTAAATAGTTACGTCTTTATCAATTATATTGGACATTTCTCGTGTTGCACGTGCGAGCTCTTGCAAGCACATGTGCATGCACATGCTTTCATGATAAATCTTATATTACAGGCTGTAGATCTCCCTAATGTATGACTATGTTCAAAATTTCAAATGATTTTATCAAAAAACAAAAAAGATATTGAGACTTTAGTTTCAGCCAATCAAAGCGAAGTGCACGTGCATGCGCGTGCGATCTTGCTATTTTGACCATGTCATCTTGTGCATACTACTAATATATCCTTACATTATAAGTTTCAAAACATTTCGTCATAAAATAGAAAAGTTACGGTTATATCCATTATATATTGGTCATTTTAAGTTTTGCACGTGCGCGCTCTTGCAAGCACGTGCGCGCAAAATGACCTTGATTCCGCAAATCTACATAACATGCCTACTTACCCTAAAAAGGTTTCACTTAAGTCGGATGTGTAGTTTACAAGATCACTCGCGGAAAAGATTTTCCCAGGAAGAAAAATAATAATAATAATAATAAGAATAATAACTAGTGCTAATTGTAACGGGAACCGTTACAGATGTTCCCCAAACGCTCCCCATTTCCCTTTTGTTGCCTTATTCCCTGTAAGCTTGATTAAATAAGACAAACGCGATACATTTAAGACTTTAAAAAAGTTTTACCAGAAGTATTCAATTTAAGCATTGCACGCATGCGCATTTGAATGCATGTGCGTAATGACCATATCATCTTGTCTACACTATTGATATATTTTAATATACTAAATATTACAGCATTTAATCCAAAAATATGTTGAATCTAGTGTATTTGGAATTTTACTCATTTCACGTGCACGCACGTGCATGCATGTGCATGATGACCATTCCCTGCTGTAGGAGTCTATAATATCTATCTATGTTCTGAATCCCATCCTGTTTGGTTGAAAATCAAGGGAGTTATAGCTATTTAAAGTTTAGGCCAATCAGATTGCAGCGCACGTGCATGCGTGTGACTTGATTAAAATTACTATATATCATATTGTAGGATATCCTAAAGCATGCCTTTGTTTTAAATTTCAAAGCATTTCGTCAAAAAACAAAAAAGATATTGAGATTTTTGTTTCAGCCAATCAGAGCGAAGCGCACGTTCATGCACGTGCAAGTATGTTCATGATGACTATACCCTCTTCTAGGAGTCCATTATGTTTGTCTACGTTCTAAATCCCATGCTGTTTGGTTGAAAAACACGGGAGTTATAGCCATTTAAAGTTTGAGCCAATCAGATTGCAGCGCACGTGCATGCGCGTGATTTGATGAAAATTCTTATATACCATATTGTAGAATATCCTAAAGCATGCCTATGTTTTAAATTTCAAAGCATTTCGTCAAAAAACAGAGAAGATATTGAGATTTTTGTTTCAGCCAATCAGAGCAAAGCGCACGTGCATGCGCGTGAGTTCGTGCGAATTTGACAGTATCACATTATCTACACTACTAATCTATCCTTATATAATGAGTTTCAAATCATTTCATCAAAAAATGTTAAAGTTATAGCTATATTAAGTATATCAGTCATTTCACTCTTATCACGCGCGCGCACGTGCATGCGTATGCGCGCAAAATGACCTTCGTTCCGCACACCTACACTACACACCTATTTACTCTAAAAAGGTTTTAGCTCAGTTGGGTGAACAGTTTCTGAGAACACTCGCGGACAAAAAAGTACCGGAGAACAAATAAGAAAAAAAATAATAATAATAATAATAACTAGTGCTAATTGTAACGGGAACCGTTACAGATGTTCCCCAAACGCTCCCCAACTCCCTTTTGGTGCCATATTCCCTGTAAGCTTCATTAAAGAAGGCAAAATCTATGTATTTAAGATGTAAGCAACGTTTTCCCAAAAGTATACCAAGTATTTCAAATTTAAGCAATGCAGGCGTGCGCATGTGATTGCATGAGCGTAATGACGATTTCATCTTGTCTACACTATTTTACTCATATGCACGTGCACGTACGTGCATGATGACCAAACCTTTTTGTAGGAGTCCATTATGTCTGTCTATGTTCATAATAACATCCTGTTTGGTTGAAAAACAAGGGAGTTATAGCCATTTAAAGTTTAAGCCAATCAGATTGCAGTGCACGTGCATGCGCGTATTTTCATGACAATCATTATACATCATATTGTAGGGCATCTTAAAGTATGCTTATGTTTTAAATTTCAAAGCATGTTGTAAAAAAACAGAAAAGATATTGAGATTTTTGTTTCAGCCAATCAGAGCAAAGCGCACGTGCACGCACGTGCATGCATGTGAATGGTGACCATACCATCCTGTAGGAGTCCTTTATGTCTATCTATGTTGTAAATCCCATGCTGTTTGGTTGAAAACCAAGGGAGTTATAGTCATTTAAAGTTTCAGCCAATCAGATTGCAGCGCACGTGCATGCGCGTGATTTCATGAAAAATTTTATATATCATATTGTAGTACATCCTAATGCATGTCTATGTTATAAATTTCAAAGCATTTAATCATAAAACAAAAAAGATATTAAGATTTCTGTTTCAGCCAATCAGAGCAAAGCGCACGTGCATGCGCGTGAGTTCATGCAAATTTGACCATGTCATCTTATCTACACAACTTATATATCTTTATATAATGAGTTTCAAAACATTTTATCAAAAAATATAAAAGTTACAACCATATTAAATATATCAGTCATTTTACTCATTGCACGCGCCCGCACGTGCATGCGTATGCGCGCAAAATGACCTTCGTTCAGCACATCTACACAACATGCCTACTAACCCTAAAAAGGTTTTAACTTAGTTGGGTGAACAGTTTCTGAGAACACTTCCGGACAAAAAAGTACCGGAGAAGAAATAAGAAGAAAAAAGAATAATAATAATAATAATAATAATAATAATAATAAGAAACAGAGTAAAAACAATATGTTCCCCAACTTCGTTTGGTGAACATATTCCCTTTAAACTTAATTAAATAAACAAATATGTTACAAATTCCGTTTGGGGAACAAACTAGTGTTTTACGGGGACCGTATTCAATGTTCAGCAAACGCTCCGCATTTGAATGCCTTTTGATGCCATATTCCCTGGAGGCTTCGTTAATATATTTTAAACTCTATGCATTTAAGACTTTAACAACGTTTACCCAGAAGTGTACCAAGTTCATTCAAATTCAAGCATTGCACGCTTGTGCATGTGAATGCATGTGCGTAATGACCATATCATCTTGCCACACAATCTATATATTTTGATATACTAAATATTAAAGTATTTAATCCAAAAGTATTTAAAAATACGCTCATTCAAGTGTATTTTTCATTTTACTCTTTTCACGTGCACGCACGTGCATACATGAGCATGGCGACTATATATTCATTGTAGAAGTCCATTACATCTATCTATGTTTTAAATCCCATCCTGTTTGGTTGAAAACCAAGGGAGTTATAGCTGTTTAAAGTTTCAGCCAATCAGATTGCAGCGCATGTACACGCACGTGCATGCATGTGAATGGTGACCATACCTTCTTGCAGATGTCCATTATATCTATCTATGTTCCAAATCCCACCCCGTTTGGTTGTAAACCAAGGGAGTTATAGCAATTTAAAGTTTCAGCCAATCAGATTGCAGCGCACGTGCATGCACGTGTTTTTATGATAATTGCTATATATTATGTTGTAGGATATCCTAATGCATGGCTATGTTCAAAATTTCAAAGGATTTTGTCAAAAAACAAGAAAGATATTGAGACTTTAGTTTCAGCCAATCAGAGTGAAGCGCACGTGCATGCGTGTGAGATCTTGCTATTTTGATCATGTGATATTGTCTATGCTACTAATATATCCTTATATTATGAGTTTTAAAGCATTTCATAAAAAATGTAAAAAGTTACGCCTATATCAATTAAATCGGTCATTTCACGTCTTGCACGTGCACGCTCGTGCAAGCACGTGCGCGCAAAATGACCTTCGTTCCGCAAATCTACATAACATGTCTACTGACCCTAAAAACATTTCACCTAAATCGGATGTGTAGTTTACAAGATCATTCGCGGACAAAAATTTTCCGGAGAAGAAATAAGAAGAAAAATAATAATAACTAGTGCTAATTGTAACGGGAACCGTTACAGATGTTCCCCAAACGCTCCCCAACTCCCTTTTGGTGCCATATTCCCTGTAATCTCTATTAAATAAGAAATACTTTATGGAATTTAGACTTAATCAAGGTTTTCCCAGAAGAATACAAAATATATTTAAATTTAAGCATTGCACGCGTGTTCATGTGCGTAACGACCATATTATATTGTCTACACTATCTATATATTTTTATACACTTAATATCAAAGCATTCAATCCAAAGGTATTAAAAATTGCACTCACTCGAGTGTATTTTTAATTTAACGCGCGCGCATTTCACGTGCACGCACGTGCATGATGACTACACCTTCTTGTAGGAGTCCCTTATATTTATCTATGTTCTACATCCCATCCTGTTTGGTTGAAAAACAAGAGAGTTATAGCCATTTGAAGTTTCAGCCAATCAGAGTGCAGCACACATGCATGCACGTGATTTCATGAATTTTTATCTTTATCATAGTAAAGGTAATCTTAATGAATGACTATATTTCAAAATTCCAAACATTTTGTCTAAAAACAAAAAAGATATAGCCATAAGTTTCAGCCAATCAGATTGCAGCAAACGTGCATGCGCGTGATTTCATAAATTTTTTCTATAACATATTGTAGGATATCCTAATGCATGACTATGTTTTAAATTTCAAAGCATTTCATCCAAAAACAACGGAGATATAGCCATTTAATGTTTCAGCCAATCAGATTGCAGCACGCGCGCATGCGCATGCTTTCATGAAAATTTTTATATATCATGCTGTAGATCTTCATAATGTAGGACTATGTTCAAAATTTCAAATGATTTTGACAAGAAACAAGAAAGATATTGAGACTTTAGTTTCAGCCAATCAGAGCTAAGCGCACGTGCATGCGCGTGAGATCTTGCTATCTTGACCATGCCATCTTGTCTATACTACGAATATATCTCTACATTATGAGTTTCAAAACATTTCATCAAAAAATAGAAAAGTTACAGCAATATACATTATATTGGTCATTTCACGTGTTGCACGTGCGCGCTCTTGCAAGCACGTGCGCGCAAAATGACCTTCGTTGGGCAAATCTACATAACATGTCTACTGACCCTAAAAACATTTTACCTTAGTCCAATGTGTAGTTTACAAGATCACTCGTGGACAAAATTTTCCCAGGAAGAAGAAAAATAATAATAATAATAAGAAACAGAGTAAAAACAATATGTTCCCCAACTTCGTTTGGGGAACATAATAATAAGAAACAGAGTAAAAACAATATGTTCCCCAACTTCGTTTGGGGAACATAACTAGATGTGAAACTCGTTGCGAGCAAAATTCAAATTCTCATTTCTCTACTAAGATTTTTACATCGGGCTCGGAGTTGGTTTTAAAAAAAAAAAGAAAGACAGGACTGGGTTGCACACTAGGGGGTACCACACCGGAAATTCCAACGCAAAATGAACTTAGTCAATTGTAGGTCCATACATTAAGCCGATTTTCCTTGTATATATGAGAAACAGTGCTTTTCTTTAAAATTATGAAAGGCGCAGTTTTCTCTGGAATGTTCTATTCAAATGTTTAGCTTCTATAAATTTTAAAGTTTTTTGACAGGAACTATTTCTCCAGGGCATAGGAGTATATTTAACACATTTTTTGTCCATGTTTATATAAGCATGTAAAACAGCGTGAAATTTGAGAATTTTTAGCCCTGTTTTCATATGCAAATAAATCAGAAAATGTCGTGTGCGTACCCTGGTTTTTTGGTGTCAGCTAATGTGACAGGTATTGTTTAACACCCCCTTATCAATATTTTTTCATGAATTCAAACACGTGAGGTTTTACTGGAAAGAAACGTGTATTGCTTTTTAATATACCGAAACTCGCTATTTCTGGGGATTGTGTAATTCTAAAAAAAATTCAGATAAATTTCAATGGTGAAATAAAAAAGAATGCTTGGTATTAAAATATTAATTCATATCAGTAGAATTGAATGCTATTAACGACATCTGGAGAAATAGGCTTTAAAAGGTTTATATCATATCTTTGTTCGTCTGCACTTAAATTTCAAACACGACAGAATTTGTAATTTTTGCCGTAAAAATTCATAATTTCTATATACTTTAGAGACTTACCGTAAAACTTTAGGAAACTTTCTATGAAGTCTTTTCTGCACCTTAAGTGAAATTTTATGTCGATCCCAGGTGTTGATGAGTTTCAGAGAAATTTTCTACGTTGTCTATTGATTTTTTTTTTTTAAGGAGAAGGGGGGGGGGGTTGACTTTTTTATTCTAAGCATTTGTTAAAGTGAGTTTGTAAATACATCTACGAACTTGAGCTGGATTGTGACCTTTGGGTCAAGGGGTCAAAGGTCAAGGTCAAAGGTCAAGGTCATCAAAGCATTTCATAAAGAAATATAAAAGTAACGGCCATATCAAGTATACAAGTCATTTGATCATTGCACGCGCGCGAAGGTGCAATGCATGAAAGCTATATCATCGTGACTACACTTTTAATGTGTTTCTATTCTTTGAATTTTGAAACGTTTCATAAAAAAAATTACGACTATATCAAGTAAATCGGTCATTTAACGCATTGCGCGCGCACACGTGCATGCAAGTCCTTGCATTCAAGTTTGATAGTAGCATAATGTAAGAATCCGTCATATCTATTAACATATTCTAAATTTCATATATTTTGTTGAGAATCAAAAAAGTTATAGGCATTTAAAGTTTAAGCCAATCAGATCGCAGCACACGTGCAGGGGCGTGGTTTCTTGAAAACTTTTATATATCATAGTTTAGGACGTATTAAGGTATGATTATGTTTTAAAATTCAAAGTATTTTGTCAAAAAACAAGTAAGATATTGAGATTTTTGGAAAGCTAATCAGAGCATAAGCGCACGTGCATGCGCGTGCATGCATGTGCATGATGACCGTAACTTCTTATAGGAGTCTATTGTGTCTGTCTATGTTCTAAATTTTTATCGTGGTTGGTTGAAAAACAAGGGAGTTACAGCCATTTGAAGTTTAAGCCAATCAGATTGCAGCGCACGTGCATGCGCATGCTTTCATGACAAATGTTATACATCATGTTGTAGGACATCTTAAAGTATGCTTATATTTTAAATTTCATACCATTTCGTCAAAAAACGGAAAAGATATTGAGATTTTTGTTTCAGCCAATCAGAGCGAAGCGCACGTAAATGCGCGTGAGTTCTTGCTAATTTGACAGTGTCACATTATCTACACTATTAATATATCCTTATATAATGAGTTTCAAAGCATTTCATCGGAAAATGTTAAAGTTATGGCTATATTAAATATATTAGTCATTTCAGTCATTTCACGCGCCCGCATCTCTCTATGCGCGCAAAATGACCTTCGTTCCGCACACCTACACAACACACCTATTAACCCTAAAAAGGTTTTAGCTCAGTTGGGTGAACAGTTTCTGAGAACACTCGCGGACAAAAAAGTACCGGAGAAGAAATAAGAAGAAAAAATATATAATAATAATGATAAAATTTTCGAGTAAAACAAGGTATGGCAACAAACTTCGTTTGGGGAACATAATAAGCAGCAAAATTCAAATTGAAATTTGTTATAAGATTTTTACATCGGGTAACAATGGTTTTAAGCAGAAAGACAGGACTGGGTGAAATGATGAAACTATTTATTTCATTTATTCCAATGCAATCAACTTTTTCCCTTGTAATTCCTCATTAAGAATGTTGATGTTTCTTTTTTTGAGACTATATTTCTGCAAGCCTATCCGTCCTAGAATTATGAAAGTCGTGCTAAGTTGGCTTATTTCGCTCCAAACGTCACGAGTAAATCTTTTTCTTTGGAATTTTCTATTAAACAGATGTTTTAACTTCAATATAGTTAAAAACGTTCTTATTGGCTATTTCGAGGTTTAAAAAGTATATTTAACACATTATACCTTTATAACATCGTATATAGGCAAGTAACACTAAAGTAGTGAAATAGCAATGATTTTTCTTGCATATATCAATTTCCTATATATCACCAAAGTGCTCGACTCACCCAATTTTTTATGAGAAGACAGGATTCTGGAAAAAACGTCCCTCACCTTTCAAAGGTCAAGGACCATTGATATTCTTTCTTGAAAAACTATTAATTATAACTATGAATTAAGATCTTTCCGTGGTGCAAATCAAATGATATTAGGTATCGTATTTCATATGTACATTTAGTCTTTTCTTTTTCTACTTTGAGACACCTGCCGAAATCAATTATAAAGACGTTTGAGAAGACCTTGGATTAGATCTTAGTTTGACACAGCATATTGCAACGTATCTATGACGTGACAATCCAAGTATTCCTTTACATTTCATTTCTACTTATGTTACCTTCGTTCAAGCAAACGCTCAGCTGACAGCCGCCATTTTGGAGCCGCTTCAGATTTTTGAATGCTAATATCTAGAGTTTAGATTTATCAATATTCAGAAAAATCATATAGTAAGCATTATAAGAAGGGTTTCTACTAGCATTCCAATAATAAATGAAAAATATTGTAAAACAAAAAAGTTAGAAAATTCGATTTTTTTAATTCGCATCTCGCAACGACCGGAAGTACTGACGACGCACAAAAAGGTGATTCTGCAAACCAGAAAGTCACAAGCTATCGTCTCCAATAAGTCTCCAGTTTATATCTTTAGCCATTTTTGACAAAAAGGGGCGACAAAATTGCATTTTAAAATCAGGAAATCGTCCATAACTTGGCACCGGAAGCGAATTTTCCAATTTTTTCCTCGGATGTAACAACTTCATATTATGACACATATTTTGTGAAAGTTTCATTGAAAACCGCCCAATAGTTTTTGAGAAATCGCCTGCACAAAATTTTGTCAAAAAAAAGAATAATAATAATAATAATAAGAATAATAATAAGAAACAATAGAATCACTATAAGGTCTTCCGTGGAGACTACCTTAATAATAAGAAATAAAGTTTTATAAGGATTTCTTCCGTGAAGACGGAAGACCTTAATAATAAGAAACAGAGTAAAAACAATATGTTCCCAAACTTCGTTTGGGGAACATAATAATAAGAAACAGAGTAAAAACAATATGTTCCCAAACTTCGTTTGGGGAACATAATAAGGCAGCAAAATTCAAATTCTCATTTCTCTACTAGGATTTTTACATCGGGCTCGGAGTTGGTTTTATTCAGAAAGACAGGATTGGGTTCAAGGCGACTTTTTTTACCACACCGGTAATTGACCAATCAAAATGAACTTAGTCAATTGTAGTTCCATACATATAAAGCCGATTTTCCTTTCTTTTGAGAGTTTTTTTTTTATTTCCTTCCAGGCCATTTTGACAACTCTGGTACCTGTGCCTAGGAAATTTTATCTACTCTGTAAATGAATAAAGTTTTTTGACAGGAACTATTTTTCCAGGGCATAGGGAGCTACTTCCGGGGGTGCTTTTGAGATGTTTATAAAGACATTGAAAACACGTGGATTTGAGGGTAGCCCTGTTTGCAAAAAAAATCAGAAAATGTCGTGTACGTACCATGGTTTTTTGGTGTCAGCTAATGTGACAGATATTGTTTAACACTCCCTCATTAATATTTTTTTCATGAATTCAAAATACCTGATGTTTTACGGGGAAGAAACGTGTATTGCTTTTTAATATACCGAAACTCGCTATTTCTGGGGATTGTGTAATTCTAAAAAAAATTCAGATAAATTTCAAAGGGAAAATAAAAGAAGAATGCTTGGTATTAAAATATTAATTCATATCAGTAGAATTGAATGCTATTAACGACATCTGGAGAAATAGGCTTTAAAAGGTTTATATCATATCTTTGTTCGTCTGCACTTAAATTTCAAACACGACAGAATTTGTAATTTTTGCCGTAAAAATTCATAATTTCTATATACTTTAGAGACTTACCGTAAAACTTTCAGGAAACTTTCTATGAAGTCTTTTCTGCACCTTAAGTGAAATTTTATGTCGATCCCAGGTGTTGATTGAGTTTCAGAGAAATTTTCTACGTTGCTATTGATTTTTTTTTTAAGGAGAAGGGGGGGGGGGTTGACTTTTTTATTCTAAGCATTTGTTAAAGTGAGTTTGTAAATACATCTACGAACTTGAGCTGGATTGTGACCTTTGGGTCAAGGGGTCAAAGGTCAAGGTCAAAGGTCAAGGTCATCAAAGCATTTCATAAAGAAATATAAAAGTAACGGCCATATCAAGTATACAAGTCATTTGATCATTGCACGCGCGCGCAGGTGCAATGCATGAAAGCTATATCATCGTGACTACACTTTTAATGTGTTTCTATTCTTTGAATTTTGAAACGTTTCATAAAAAAATTTACGACTATATCATGTAAATCGGTCATTTAACGCATTGCGCGCGCACACGTGCATGCATGTCCTTGCATTCAAGTTTGATAGTAGCATAATGTAAGAATCCGTCATATCTATTCATATTCTAAATTTCATCCTGTTTTGTTGAGAATCAAAAAAGTTATAGGCATTTAAAGTTTAAGCCAATCAGATCGCAGCACACGTGCATGGGCGTGGTTTCTTGAACTTTTATATATCATAGTTTAGGACGTATTAAGGTATGATTATGTTTTAAAATTCAAAGTATTTTGTCAAAAAACAAGTAAGATATTGAGATTTTTGTTTCAGCCAATCAGAGCAAAGCGCACGTGCATGCGCGTGCATGCATGTGCATGATGACCGTAACTTCTTATAGGAGTCTATTGTGTCTGTCTATGTTCTAAATCTTATCGTGGTTGGTTGAAAAACAAGGGAGTTACAGCCATTTGAAGTTTAAGCCAATCAGATTGCAGCGCACGTGCATGCGCATGCTTTCATGACAAATGTTATACATCATGTTGTAGGACATCTTAAAGTATGCTTATATTTTAAATTTCATACCATTTCGTCAAAAAACGGAAAAGATATTGAGATTTTTGTTTCAGCCAATCAGAGCGAAGCGCACGTAAATGCGCGTGAGTTCTTGCTAATTTGACAGTGTCACATTATCTACACTATTAATATATCCTTATATAATGAGTTTCAAAGCATTTCATTAAAAAATGTTAAAGTTATGGCTATATTAAATATATTAGTCATTTCAGTCATATCACGCGCACGCACGTGCAGGCGTATGCGCGCAAAATGACCTTCGTTCCGCACACCTACACTACACACCTATTAACCCTAAAAAGGTTTTAGCTCAGTTGGGTGAACAGTTTCTGAGAACACTCGCGGACAAAAAAGTACCGGAGAACAAATAAGAAAAAAATAATAATAACTAGGGCTAATTGTAATGGCAACAAATAAGATCTTCCGTTCTTCTAAACTGTAAGAACTCTTTTTTTGTGCAAAAAACATATTCTCTGTAATGTACTCTGAAAGAAAAAAAAATGCAAAAAGTCTTTCAGTCCAAAAGTTTTAAAATCACTCATGCATTTTGGTATTTCATAAGATTACACGTGTATCATAGACAAACCAACGCACGTGCGTGCACGCTATACCTTCTTGTTCTAGACACCGTACTCTCATAAACTTCACTGTGTTTATGTTCTGGCACAATTTGATGGTGTTATAAAAATCCCATCCTGTTTGGTTGAAAAACGTAAAGGTTGAGTTTTAGCCATTTCAAGTTTCAGCCAATCAGATTTTCAGCACACGTGCATGCACGTGATTTATGATGTTTTCCCTCTATTTATCACATTGTAGGATATCCTAATGAATGATTATGTTTTAAATTTCAAAGCATTTCGTCAAAAAACAAAGAGAATAGTCATTTAAAGTTTAAGCCAATCAGATTGACAGAACACGTGCATGCGCGTAATTTCTTGAAATTTTTTGTATATCATATTGCAGGACATCCTAATGTATGATTATGTTTTAAATTTCAAAGCATTTCGTGAAAAAACAAAGGCGAAATAGTCATTCAAAGTGTCAGCCAATCAGATTGCAGCACACGTGCATGCACGTGATTTCATGAAATTTTTTCTATATCATATTGTAGGATATCATAATTCATGACTATGTTTTAAATGTCAAAGCATTTCGTCAAAAAACAGAGAAGATACTGATATTTTTGTTTTAGCCAATCAGAGCGAAGCGCACGTGCATGCGCGTGAGTTCGTGCTAATTTGACAGTGTCACATTATCTACACTATTAATATATCTTTATATAATGAGTTTCAAATCATTTCATTAAAAAATGTAAAAGTTATAGCTATATTAAGTATACAAGTCATTTCACGTGTTGCACGCGCACGCACGTGCATGCGTATGCGCGCAAAATGAACTTCGTTCCGCACACCTGCACTACACACCCATTAACCCTAAAAAGGTTTTAGGTCAGTTGGGTGAACAGTTTCTGAGAACACTCGCGGACAAAAAAGTACCGGAGAACAAAGAAGAAAAAAAAGAATAATAATAATAACTAGAATCTTGTTGCCATGGCAACAAATAAGTCTTCCGTTCTTCTAAATCTGTAAGAATTTGCTTTTTTCTCTGCAAAAAACATAGATATCATATATACTCTGAAAGGAAAAAAAAAACTGCAAAAAGGTCTTTCAGTACTTAAGGTACTTTGATTTTCATGATCAATCTTGTTCTTATGCATTTTGGCACTCATAAGAGCTACACGTGTAATAGACAAACCAACGGACGGGGGAACACCGTACTCTCATAAACTTCACTGTGTTTATGTTCTGGCACAATTGTGATATGTTATAAAAATGTCATGAACTAAGTTAGAACCACATTAAACGTAAAGTCGTTGATTTTTACAGTAATACTATCGAGATTTGTCAGCAGAAAGATTATTCAACTACAAATTATTCAGCAATCGATTTATTGATTCTCTCCCTCTCGAGAATTTTTCACATGGAGAAGCCTCCACTCTGCAAAATGTTGTCCTATAATTTGGCTCTAATCGCCATTGAGCATTGAGGAATCTTTTTGAGTCAGTACCATCTGACACACGGGACCTCGATTTAAACGATCTCATCTCGGTCTTCGTCCCACAACTGAAGTCCATTATACAGATATATGATGCTCTAGCCATGTTTTTATTTTATTTTTCATTTCTCAAATTTGTTGCATCAGATTTTCTTAAAGATCATACTTAATAAAAATCATTTCGAACAACTTTATTGCAATGCATACAGCGTCCGGTGATTTGGATTGACAGGTCAATACATGTGCACTTAGTGTAATACTTCTTAAGCAGAAAAAATATACAGAGAGTGACTATGACGGACTATGAAATCAGAAAATATTTAATAAAGAATGGGTACAACTGATATAGAACTGATTTTTTGTCTATGTAAATGGATAGGATAATCAGGATTAAAAGGGAATCTCTCTCTCTCTCTCTCTCTCTCAGACATGTTAATTTCAGTATCTTGCGTAATGAAAAATCTACTATTATAGAATATGAATTCTGTATACATGTTAATGGTAATTATAACCAAATGTTCCAGATTTAATTGTATAACGAATTTATAATTCAAAAGGCTTATAGTTGCAATAATGTCTCCGAATATAATCAAGAGGGGGAGGGGGTCTTTAAAAGAATTACATACTCGGTAATTTTGTGTTTTATGAATTAAAAGGAAAATACTTAAGGTTGCATGTACATACATATAATTATATAGCATTGCATAAAATTGTGTTCATTCGTATACTTTATCTAACATATCAACAGACCTTTGCAGATGTTTTTGTATCATGTTTTTAGCGTAGCATTATTTCACACAGAAACGCGTAACTTTCACATAATGTTAACCCTTTGAGTACTAGTATTTCACAAAAATCCAAGAATCGCTTTTTCTCATCTTTAATAACTTCTCGGTTATATAAAAGTATAGATCATGTATAATAAATAACACTATAAGACTTTTAATCAATGAAATATACGTGTTAAAACCAAATCCAATCTAAAGATTGATTTTCTTTCTTTTAAGTTGCAGATATCAATTTATTTCTAAAGGCTTTACACCTACTCTTCTTTCTCTCAGTCCCCTTTTGAGTACATATAATATTTTAGAATCGAAAATAAAACTCGGATTCCGGGATAATTTCGCATTCAAATAAGAGAATGAATTTAAGAATATTTTTTTAATATAATCATAACAGATATTACAGATTTACACTACGCTGACAACTTTAAACTATGCATATACTGAAAGCAGTAACCAACGTAATCTTTCATGCAGAAGTGGATATGGAAACTCAAAGTCTAATTATTTTTTTTATGTGAAAAGTGTGGATATAGACGTCTGCGACGTCATGGATACTACCTCCGCCTTTATCTCGAAAGTTCTATTCCCACTTACAAGTCAGAGTTATCTATCTTTGCTCATTGTCACTACGTAAATAGAGAAAATGAATTTATTGACGGAACCTTAAATCTCCAAAATGCAGAATCCGATTGAATAAATAATATTTTTAGTATTTTTGTAGAATAATTTGTATATACATCGCTGTAATGTATACTGCGTACAATATTATTTTCTTCAAAGTGCTTAGTTGACACAGAACGGATATTTTTTTTAGATATAAATTTGTAAATCAAAAACTTTCAATATACAGACTAACACTACACAGCCAAATTTAAACTAATATGAATGTAGTGAATTACGTAACATGCAAAAGAGAGAATATTGAATGTGTAAATATGTTGATCTGGAGAGTGTATATATGTCTTTATCTCGAAAGTTCTATTCTCATTCACAGGTCAGAGTTATCTTTCTTTGCCCACCTTATACATACTACGTAAATAGAGAAAATTTCGGTACCGAAAATATACAAAATGCGGAATCTGATTTAAAAACAAATTATATATTTAGTATTTGTAGAAAAATGTCTGTTTTACATAGGAATATCTTGAAAAAATATCAAAAAACAAAAAAATCAAAAATTGACCAAAAACAAATTCACTTCCGGTTCGGACAGGAAGTACTGGAAACACACGAAAACAACTTCAAAACAAATAGAATATCATGATCTAATACTCCTGTAAATTTCATATCTTTACCTCAAACCGTTTCCGAGAAAACTGCCGGACAAAAGTCCATTTTAAAATTCGAAAATCGGCCATAACTTCGGACCGGAAGTGAATTTTTCAAAAAACGGAATTTTATATAAACTTCATATATCAACCTACTTACATGAGAAAAATTGTGAAAATCTATCCAGCCATCTCTGAGTAATCGCGCTCACAAAATTTGGGAGGAATAATAATAATAATAATAATAATAATAAAAAGAAACAATACAAACACTATAAGTCTTCCGTTGTGAACGGAAGACTTAATAATAATAATAAGAAACAGAGTAAAAACAATATGTTCCCAAACTTCGTTTGGGGAACATAATAAGGCAGCAAAATTCAAATTCTCATTTCTCTACTAAGATTTTTACATCGGGCTTCATTGTAGGTCCAACATTAAGCCGATTTTCCTTTCTTTTGAGAGTTTTTTTTAATTTCCTTCCAGGCCAGTTTGACAACTTTGCCTAGGAAATTTTATCTACTCTATAAATAAATAAAGTTTTTTGACAGGAACTATCATTTCCAGGGCAAATTTGGGGTGCTTTTGTGATGTTTATAAAGACATGGAAAACACGTGGCAGTAGCCTGTTTGCATATGCAAATTCAGAAAATGTCGTGTACGTACCCTGGTTTTTTGGTGTCAGCTAATGTGACAGGTATTGTTTAACACCCCCTTATTTTTTCATGAATTCAAACACGTGAGGTTTTACTGGAAAGAAACGTGTATAGCTTTTTAATATACCGAAACTCGCTATTTCTGGGGATTGTGTAATTCTAAAAAAAATTCAGATAAATTTCAATGGTGAAAAAAAGAAGAATGCTTGGTATTAAAATTTTAATTCATATCAATCAGAATTGAACTATTAACGACATCGTGAGAAATAGGCTTTAAAAGGTTTATATCATATCTTTGTTTGCACGTAAACATGATGCACTTAAGCTATGAGATATCATGATTGTAGAAAATAAAATTCCAAAATTCATTAAAATATGCTTATGTTTAAAATTTCAAAGCATTTGGTCAAATTGTAATAACGAAAGTAAAAGATATTGGATTTTTGTTTTGTCTCATTTCTATTGTTAAGCGCATACCAGTTTTCAACGACACGTGCATGACCATTTGTAACTGCATGAACGTGTACCAAAAACTTATCCATATCCGAAGGACATTCCTGGTCAAGTTGTACATATATATTTTTAAAAAATTTCCCAAACTTGCTGTTTCTAAATTAGCAGGAAGTTTCAGCCCATGTTTTGATATTATAATTTATGACAAAAGTGTTCGACACGGCCATTGTGATTTGTGGAAAATTTTTTCATACGCGCATGCGCGTCCATCTTCAAAATATTGAAGATCCAATACATTTTATAGCGTTTTAAAGTTTACGTTGATTTCTTTCACTAAGTGTTTTTGTTCGGGGAAAAATAAAAGTTATTAAATTTCAAGTGGCAGATCCAGAAATTTCACCAGTTTTCATAAAACAGTCATCATTAAAAAAAATAATTTTTAATTTTGTTTAAGTCCACAAGATTATTCAATACGATGCATTAAAGTGAAAAATTCATTTTTTTTTTAATACACTGTAGCTACGAACACTTGCGCAATATTTTAAGCATTCCAATTTTATAAGAAAATATAGAAAATTACAGTGCTTGATAATATAAATCCCGAAATTCATTTTTTTAATGGTCCTTTGTAGTTAATACCGATTAAAACTTTTTTTTGAAAATTTCTGCCAATCAAATGGCAAGGTCATATATGGATTTACTGTGCATGTACTTATTTCATGCCTATAGACAGGTTGCAAAATTCATTTATCGAAGACATCATTCACAAATGCCTGTTTTCAGTGTCAAAAAGGTTTCTAGGGCTTAGTTTGGTAATATATTTTCACAATTGTGAACACTTTTTATGAACTTTTTGTTTTTTCTGGAATATTCTGCTCTTTATTTATGGCTCTACTTACATAAAAACAAATTAATGAAAATATGCATGGTTATAAATATTCATTTTAGTGTCAGCTAATGAACACAAAAACGTTCTCAAATACGGAAAACCCGCTTATGATATTTCCATGTGATTTAAATGTCTCCGCCCCTTTTACCTTTGAAAGCGTGTAGTTCAATTTTCCGGAATATGAACATTTAAATTTAAATAAGATGTAACTAAAATATGCACGAAAAATTATAGAAATAAATGTCAAAAGCATATGCTTGCACATGATAGATTATTCAGCGATTTATTTGTTAAGCTTCAAATGGGTAGCGCGAAAAGGTTCCAAATAACGTTATATCATATCTTTGTCAGTCTGCACTTAAATTTCAAACACGACAGAATTTGTAATTTTTGCCGTAAAAATTCATAATTTCTATATACTTTAGAGACTTACCGTAAAACTTTCAGGAAACTTTCTATGAAGTCTTTTCTGCACCTTAAGTGAAATTTTATGTCGATCACAGGTGTTGATCGAGTTTCAGAGAAATTTTCTACGTTGTTATTGATTTTTTTTTTTAAGGAAATTATTTTTTATTCTAAGCATTTGTTAAAGTGAGTTTGTAAATACATCTACGAACTTGAGCTGGATTGTGACCTTTGGGTCAAGGGGTCAAAGGTCAAGGTCAAAGGTCAAGGTCATCAAAGCATTTCATAAAGAAATATAAAAGTAACGGCCATATCAAGTATACAAGTCATTTGATCATTGCACGCGCGCGAAGGTGCAATGCATGAAAGCTATATCATCGTGACTACACTTTTAATGTGTTTCTATTCTTTGAATTTTGAAACGTTTCATAAAAAAAATTACGACTATATCAAGTAAATCGGTCATTTAACGCATTGCGCGCGCACACGTGCATGCAAGTCCTTGCATTCAAGTTTGATAGTAGCATAATGTAAGAATCCGTCATATCTATTCATATTCTAAATTTCATCCTGTTTGGTTTAGAATCAAAAAAGTTATAGGCATTTAAAGTTTAAGCCAATCAGATCGCAGCACACGTGCATGGGCGTGGTTTCTTGAAAACTTTTATATATCATAGTTTAGGACGTATTAAGGTATGATTATGTTTTAAAATTCAAAGTATTTTGTCAAAAAACAAGTAAGATATTGAGATTTTTGTTTCAGCTAATCAGAGCAAAGCGCACGTGCATGCGCGTGCATGCATGTGCATGATGACCGTAACTTCTTATAGGAGTCTATTGTGTCTGTCTATGTTCTAAATCCCATCCTGTTTGGTTGAAAAACAAGGGAGTTGTAGCCATTTGAAGTTTAAGCCAATCAGATTGCAGCGCACGTGCATGCGCATGCTTTCATGACAAATGTTATACATCATGTTGTAGGACATCTTAAAGTATGCTTATATTTTAAATTTCATACCATTTCGTCAAAAAACGGAAAAGATATTGAGATTTTTGTTTCAGCCAATCAGAGCGAAGCGCACGTAAATGCGCGTGAGTTCTTGCTAATTTGACAGTGTCACATTATCTACACTATTAATATATCCTTATATAATGAGTTTCAAAGCATTTCATCGGAAAATGTTAAAGTTATGGCTATATTAAATATATTAGTCATTTCAGTCATTTCACGCGCCCGCACGTGCAGGCGTATGCGCGCAAAATGACCTTCGTTCCGCACACCTACACAACACACCTATTAACCCTAAAAAGGTTTTAGCTCAGTTGGGTGAACAGTTTCTGAGAACACTCGCGGACAAAAAAGTACCGGAGAAGAAATAAGAAGAAAAAAGAATAATAATAATAATATCTCGCTAAGAAACGAGAGGTCTTATGTTCCCAAACTCCGTTCACTGGGGAAATAATAAAACGAAAAATCTACTGAAAAATTCACAAAAAAATATTGGTCATGAAATATTTCCCCAACGTAAGATTGTGGGGTTATTCTTCAAATTTTTAAAATATCTCGAGAATGGCAAATTCTAACAAATTACACAATTTATATGAAATATTAACTATAAAAATCACAGAAAAATAATGAAAAACAAAAAAGTTAAAATTTTCCTTTTTTTAATTCGCTTCCGGAAACGTGAATTGACGACAGAAAAGGACATTATTTAGAAGTCAATAATGCTCTCCAACAAACTCTCCATTTCAGATCTTTGAAATCTTTACCATCAGACAAAATTTACCAATTTCATTCAGAAAAATGGCCCATTGGCATAGCGCATATGTATCAAAATTCTTCATGTAACTATATAGTGCAATTTATGAAAGTTTATGAAAAACACAGTTTTATATATCGCGTGCACAAAATTCAATATATGAATTAATAATAATAATAAAATAATAATAATTATATACTTATCCAAAAGTTTTTCCTAGCGTAAGCAAAAGATTAAATTTTTCTATTGTCAACATTTTTAACATTTCTCTTTTTCGACGTGCACCTTATAAACCCACTTGAATTTTGATTTGGTGTGAGCAAGAGGTCAAAGGGTAAGTCAGCATTTTAAAAATCCCATCCACAACAGTTTAAGTCCAATACCAGAGAGAGATAGAGTACAGTTATAAAGAGATATGTTTGAGAAAGTGTCATAACAGAAAGTGAATGGTGACCATTACCATCTTAACCAGAAGTCTTGTAGAGATTATATCTATTGTATGTACTTATCAAAAACCATCCTGCACTATTGGTATGTATCTTTGTGTAGTCTACTTATGTGCCAACTTATTTTGAAATCAAACTTTGCGTTTTTAAGGAATTTCACAGAAAACTACATGCAATTTGTATTTTTAGTAACCATGGTAACACCATTCATATATCTTTTGCACTATGTATATATCTAGGGTAGTCTACTTGTGTGCCAAGTCAAAACTTTCAACCAATTTTTTGTAAAAAAGTGTTTTAAAGGAATTTACGGAAAATTCTATTTATAGTAACCAGGCAACACCGTTCATCGAAATTAAAAACCGATGCACTATTCCATGTATCTTGTTAGTCCATTTGTGTGCCAAAGTTATTTTGGAATCAGACCAAAACCAGAAGGATAGCCTAATTTAAGGAGTTTCACAGAAAGATTTAGTAACCACGTGAGAAAAGTTCATCGTTTAAAAAACCGATTATATTCATTTCTGAGTGTTGCTATTGTGTCGCGCTAATATTGAAATCAAACCAAAACTGTAGAAGGAGTAGCGTTTTTAAGGAATTTCACAAATTTTTAGTAACCATGCAACACCCTAAAAACATTAAAAACCATTATCTTCGGATCTTGTGTAGCCTATTGTGTGATAATATTGCGGAAAAAAAGCAGGAGTAGCGTTTTAAAGGAATTTCAAAAATAATCTAGCATAACTAACCAAGTCTGCTATTGCAAAAACAATGCACTATTTAGTTCATATGTAGTCATACTAGTGCATGCTTTGTTTATTCAGACCAAAACTTGATAAAGGATATTATGTTTTTTTATCACAGAAAACAAAAGTCCAACCATTGCGCGTTCATCGAAATCAAAAACCCATATTCATGTATCAATTTGTGACAAGTTATTTGAAATCGGACCTTGTGGAATCCGTTAAAGGAATTCAAAAAAATTCTAATCCCAGTAACCATTTTTTTGAAATAAAAACCCAAGTTATATGCCATTATCTAGTTGTGTGCCAAGTCAGATTGAAAATGATTTTAGGAGGATTTTTTGAAAAATTGTTATATAGACAAGAAATCTGGCAGACATTATCTTTGTAACTGAACTGAGCCTATAGAGCTAAAAATGGCTTTAAAGTTAATTTAATATCAATATAACTAAGTAAATAAAATAAACAAATTATATAATCTTTCAAAAAATCCAATTATGTATTTAGCTAATAATGATAACAATCTTCATTGTTGCAATCAGTAAGTAGAACAAGTACTTTTATAATAAACCATTACAAAAATGTGTTGTGTATGTTTCAAAACAGCTTTCACTAGCAACTGGTGGACAAAACAATAGGAGTGCCACCATTCTCTGAAATTGTAAAATATACATATTGCTGTGTGTTCGGCTTATAAAAATGCTGCAATCACTGTGTACAAATGTCTTGTATAAACATAAATCATCTGTGAACTTTATTCAAAAGTCAATGCTTCCACCAAATATTTACAAGCTAAAATCATACATTTCAGCATTAAAGAAACGGACAAAATCTCTTTTGTATTGCAGTGCATAAGAACAATTGAATTTGCACACTAAATGCTCTGTGCCAAGTTTTACTTTCAAAAAGTTCAAATGAATTGAATAAAAACTATTATAAAATGAGTTTTTCAAAAAATTTTTTAATTTAGTTATGGCAATAATATAAATATACAGTTTTGCATGACATTGAAATGCGACTGGACATCTCTTCAATTTGAATTTCTGCAAAGATACATGTACATAGTGTACAATCGAATCATTGTTTTTTTTATATGTTGTATGTGCCAAAATAAAATAAAAAATACATTTATTACAAAAATTCCTCAGTCCAGTCCAATACGAAAAATCAGTAATATTATAAAAAATATAAGCAATTTCTAATTCTAAGAGTTACTGCCCTTTTTATGATACAACCTCTTTGTTATGTTTCAAAGAGATTATTGTCTGTATATGTTCATTATGATATCATGGATATGTATGGTTAGTGGATTGTCTTTGTTTTGGTGCATTTGATTAAAGTGCAAGTGGATTCAGAGCCTAGTGAGACATCTTACAAGCCATCTCTTAAAATCTCGTTGTTTGAGATGAGGGTCTGATTTTAAAAATATGTAACTTCGGGAAAAATATAGAATTCTGGATTATAGACCATTGTGACAAGTTTGATACATTGAAATTTTATGGAAAATTGTTCCTATCCTTGGGAAACATCTTATATAAGAATAATGAAACAAAATGTTCACTCACCCATTACCATTGTTACTTTCTTTTTGCATTTCCATACTTTCGATAGTGTCACTGACCAAAATGACCACGTGAAAGTACCATTGGGGCATAATGTATTTTGACGTCATACTTCCATAAAATCATTCCTTTTCTTTCAATGCTTTATTTTGTCTTGCATTACGAAAACTCGTAATATAGTCTCTCTCAACTTGCTACATTACAAGTTTCCAAAACTATATTATTGAAAAATCGAAATTAAGAATAATATTACGATATTTTGTAATAACGATTTATGAAAATTTTACTGGACTGTTGCTGAAGACAGAGGATCTATCTTAATCATTAAATAAGAAAAGTTAAACTTTGAAAGGGAAGACCTTAAGAATAAGAGGTCAACATGCTACACAAACAAAATATTATTATATCTAAAAATAACATTTATTCCAATGTAAATACTGGTACATGTATTTCTGTTACAAAAACTATTTCACTTGAAAAACTACAATTGATATGTTCATATTTGTGGATTTATGTTGTCAAATCAAAATTTAAAAATGAAACATGTGTGTTTAAAAATTGTCTTCACATAACCAAATACTTGACTTATTTTCACTATGCACTGTTGATTCCATGTCACATCCAAACAGATGATCTTCTGGCAAATCATGGTGTATCAAAAATTTCAGATGAGTCAACCTATCCAAAAGAAATTGAAATTTTCATTAATCTATAATTCTTTTACTAAAAAAAAGTGCAATTTGAGGCTAAATTAGATTATCAAATTGAGAGACAAATATTGTCACATTTTCTGTTTATAATTTGTAAATTTTAATGTACTCTTTCAACAATTAAAAGTTTACACCAATTAAGGCAGTACAAGTATGCTATTCCCTAATAAAACAACATACAAGTGCAAAGTAATCATGCACTAGTGGGTTTACTGATAATTGCTAGAGTATTTAGACAACATACTAGCACGATAGTACAATGTGCTAGCATGTATGATAATATGCATGATGACCATACCAACATTCTTGAAAAACTCAACAGATTATTCTAAAGTTGTGTTGCAAATATTTTGTTTGTGTTAACACAATAGCGTGTTGTTTAAAGCTGGGGGGGAGTAGTCTGTTGAAATTAACATCTAACACATTGCAACTTCACATCATTGGAACACCATAATTTTCTGGCAAACCAATATCTTATGATTACTAACTAGGTAATTGCAACTGTAAATGCTGATTTCATGGTGACAATCAAACCGGTATTTCACTCATATCAACTGAAATTATAATTAAGGCGTTTAGATGCAGGGCCACTTGCACAAGCTCAATAGCACTTTCATAAAAGCGTTCCATCTTACGACATAAAAGACGCCATTAGGCTATCACACAGCTCGCCATTACAACACTGAAAAACACTTTCGCACTAACACAAGTTCGCACCACACGCTTCACACTAACACACAACACACTGTCACGCTAATACAATTTCACACAACTTTATCAGGCTAACACTATTCACACAACACACTATCATGCTAACACAAATTCACAAACACACGCTTCGCAAAACACAAGTTCACACAAAGTGTCTCAGCTAACAAAAGTTTTACACAGCGCACATGCGCGTCTTTCATGAAGAACGAGTTCATACAACATACTGTCTAGCTAACACAATGTTAACAATTTCAAACGCTTAGATGAAACAAAACACATGTTAACATGAGTTTACACAACACGCAGTTTCACTAACACGCGTTTACACAATACACTGTCACGCTAACACGAGTTTACACAATACACTGTCACGCTCAAACAAAGTCACAAAACAGGCTTCTCACTATATAACACAAGTTCGCACCAAATGTTGTTGCCATAACACACTGTCATCATGTGTGTAATACCATTTCACACAAACACTATCATTTTATACCAAAAAATTTTAAAACACACTGTCAGGTTTAACATATTCACACAACACATATCACGGTCAGAATTTAGGCTGTCTCACTATGCACTAACACAAGTTGCACCAAACATGTTGCAAAAACACACTTGTCATCCTAATACCATTTCATACAACACACTGTCATCCTAATACCATTTCACACAACACACTGTCAGGCTAACACGAGTTCACACAACACACTGTCACGTAACACAAATTCAAAAAACATGCAATATCGCTAAAAAGTTCACATAACAGCATTGGCTAACACTACGTTCACACAACACACTATCTCTCTAACACCAGTTCACACGACAAATTTTCAGGATAACAAGTTCACACAACACAGTTTCATTAAATTCAACAACATATGCAAAAAACGCACAACACGCTGTTATTTTGCTAGAACATGAGTTTACACAACAACGCAGTATTTCGAAATAAAGTTTAACAACACGCAGTCTGCGCTAACACCAGTTTACACAACACGAAGTCATCTTATACTATTCAATATATCATTATATACATGAGTTTACACAACACATGTCACACTTACACTCTTATAAATTTTAGAAACACGCTTTTGGTTAACATTAAAGGGATATAATACATTGTTTCAAGCTAACAATTCACACAACCGCACGTGCAAGCTATAAGTTCACAAAACACACTGCCTTGCTAACACAAATTTACAACACACTGTCTCGCTAACATACACACATCACATTGCTATTAAAGTAAATTTTACCCTATAAAGGTTTAAAACTAACATATCTCATATTGAAAAAAAAAAGCTTCAAATTTAAGACAAAAACAGTTATGCTATGTTCCTTAACATGCATCTGGCATAAAAATGTGAGAAGAAGAAAAAACATACATGTTTACTTAGCTAAAAAGGTCTAAATTGATGCTATTCAACAATATATATCAACAGCAAGTCCTGTGAATAAAATTCTCAAATAAATATTATAAATCAAACATACCATAAGAAGCTGAAAAGTTTCGCAGGTTCCAATTCCATTGCTAAATTAGACAGGTTACTCCTATGAGACTGCATAAACCAAGATTCTGTGTCACATAGTGTGTTGAAAAACAAAATGGATCTCATACTTATTAAAAATAAGTGCAAGTACAAGTCTATATTTGCAGCTAATTCACATCCCAAGTGGTGGCACCATGACTGAAAAATGTATGATTAAGGCCAATAAACAAACATTAAACCATTATCAGTCTTATAAAACAAAAAAAAGCAAACTTTCTATTATCACAATTTTTTAAAACAAATTTCTTTTGCAATTTAACTGAGCAATATTTGTCCTTTTTTGTCAGTAAAGTATGATATTAAATAATTAAGACTTTTTGAGAACATCTATTTATAGCGAGTCCAACAGCAGCACAATTCCCTGCCCATAATGCGAGCTCTTATGATAACACCTTGGCAAAAGAAGATTGTGACTTGCACATTGCTCCCCACACAGTGCTTAGCTTCTTTAACATGTTTAAGCTACATTCAAAATTCATTTCTATTTAATTTGAAAAGCTATCCTTACTCATGTTCACATGGATCTAATGGGCTAATTTAAAGCAGTGAATCATTCGAATTAAACATTTGAATAAACTCTCAGTGTGAACATTGAGCATGGATGCACCAAATGTCAAATGCGGCTATGACAAATACAATCTAAATTGACTAAATAAGTATCTGCCCTCGTTTCTTACAGTCACACTGTCATATATAATTAAATGGAACACTTTATTTTGAACAGTTTCTGAGAACACTATGGACTAAAATAATTTTATCAAAAGGCGGTATAAATATATAGACGATCGCGTGAATAGATAAAATCGAAAAAGAAGCCACAAATTGCAAATTTGACCCAAAATTCGTGTTCCTTGTGAAAAATTGGGTTTACAAAACTGGCTTTTAAACACAGTTTTTTAAAAATAATTAAAAGATTTTGTAAAATAACGTACATGTTTAGGAAGTAAATCTCCATCTTGCGTTGTTTAGGAATGTAGTCACATGATCAATTTTTGACGTAATCATAAATATTCATGAGATGCGTCACTTGTAAGGACGTAATGAAGAAATGCCTATAGGACTCAAAGTGCAATGCTATTAAAATTGCGTGATTTTTGTGAGAAATACAGGGATTTAACAAATGTTAGCTAATTACTAGTCATCGATGGATTGAATTGTGCATCATTATCGATTTGAAAAGATAAAATTTATGAATAAGGGGCCTATTTGGACATGATTAAGGTCAGGATACGGAGCTGCAGTTAACGGTAAGTCGCTTTTATAATAACTTGCCTAAACTCAGCGCTAAAAATCGTCATGTTTCAAAAATTGAGTTGATTTACCCAAACTTTCATTTCTTAATCTTTCCTTTGTAAAGCAAAAATTTCATGAACTAAGCCAAAGTTAAGATATCCTTCCAGGCTGATACATGCAAGTTTTTTATCACAAAAGGCAATGCGCACACATAGTGGCTTTTTAAGCAAAAATTACATAAATAAGCCCTAAGTCAGAATTAAAGAATACAGAGTGGATTTATTACAAAAGACAATTTTAAAAAATAAACAACCTAACCCTAATCACTCGATCAGATGCGTTTTGTTGAAGCGAGTGGGAAATTGCGGTTTGTTTACATTCTGCATAGCAACGGCAAGGGAAATAACTGCTCATGCGATCGCGTGATTCTGGGGACCGGCATACTAGAAACTTCCCAATTAGTTGAATATATTCTGTAACATTAAGTGCAGTTTGAATTATAGAGTGTGATCACTATCATAGATAGTAGGACTGTTGAAATTACATCCTCAAATTTAAAAAAAAATAAAATATAAAGCTGTGGGGATTTACAAGGCAAACAGAGAGCGTCTGAACTGTAAAACAGATAATATATCGGTGTGTCTGTGTATTTCTAATAACATCAATGTACGTCACTGTCATGTAATCAGTATCGTGTAAATTTTAAGTAATAAAAATATTCTAACCTTTTCCAATGGTCCAAGCCAATCATACATTAAAATGTCGCCGTCAGCTCTTTCATCACTCGATACAATTATCCACTGGGGAATCCGGAGCAGAGTCAAGTGTGTTCATCCTTGTTAATGTGACAGTCAGAATTTCCTCGTAAACAATTCACACAAGATTCTTAGAATATATGAATCGGGATAATTTGTTTAGAATAATGTTCCAGAGAAGTGACAAAGTACTTCGTAGCTGCAGATTAAATGAGTGTGCATTTCTACAAACGGATTCTTTGTGAGAAAATGTTCAACTTCACAAATAATTCTATTTTCAGTTTGTAAACCATGACAAACATGTGTCCGACGTCGACTCCAAGGGGCACACTAAAAACGGGATATACTAGACCTGATATTTACCTGACGTTTTAATTTTTAATTAAATGGTAATATTGAGTATTTTAAATTACTTATGTACAGACTTTATGACTTCGAGGCATATGCTATACAAAAATTCAATTGTTTGGAACATTTACAGACAAATTTGAATCAGGTCAAATAAGTGTTTAGTACATCGCGTCTTTAGTACCTTGGCTATTTCCCACAATGCCGCGCGTTGTTTACAAACAAGCGCGAAAAAATCCTCTAAACTAGGTACTAAATTATTGTTGTGTACATTATCACATTTTAAAATTATTTGAATAAAAAAAAAAACAAAGAAACACCGAATCAAAACTATATCTTTTAGATGCATCAACTAAAAATGTGCACATGTATGCGTAAAGGCTTGGCTGGATATAGTAGACAACTTGTTCCTGAAAGGTTTCTCACATACATGTACTTGTTTTATGTAAAAAAGAATTAAATATAGCTGGAAGTTTATTTCTTTTTATATCAAATGACAAGATTTTATAAGTTCGAAATTATTTCAGTCAAACTTTTTCATAATATACCAATATTTTAAGCTATCAGAAAAAAACGTGTATGAGCTATTAACCCCTAATTATAGCGGGCCAGCCCCTTTTCAATTAATCTAATATGAAAGCTCTCGTAATTACACACAACTTTTGTTCTATATTTCTTACCAAATTATTCTCGGTTCAAAAGTTATTACACAAAAAGTAGCAAAAATTCAAGAAAAAAAATTACTAAAATTTGCCGTTTTATAGCTTCCAAACTTTAGGAAATCAGCTTATAATTTTATCGTTCTGCACATCTACAATGTATTGGCTACAAGTTCTCCAACTTTCGTGTAAATATCTTACGTCGTTCTTGAGATTTTTAGTGGAAACGAGACATCAAAATTATCAATTAAAGGGCAATAACTCACAATTAAAGGCATGCATCAAAAAATTGAAAACAGGTGTAAATAGGTTTAATTACAAGGTATCTAACCTGAAAGTTTCATAAAAATCAGTCCAAAGGTCTTTGAGAAATAGCCTGTCAAAAATCGAGTGGGAAAAAAAAAATAAAATAATAATAAGAAACAGTAGAATAACAGTAGGGTCTTCCGAAGGAAGCGGAAGACCCTAATAATAAGAAACAGAGTAAAAACAATATGTTCCCAAACTTCGTTTGGGGAACATAATAAGGCAGCAAAATTCAAATTCTCATTTCTCTACTAAGATTTTTACATCGGGCTCGGAGTTGGTTTTCTTCAGAAAGACAGGACTGGGTTCAAGGCGACTAGGGGTACCACACCGGTAATTGACCAATCAAAATGAACTTAGTCAATTGTAGGTCCATACATTAAGCCGATTTTCCTTTCTTTTGAGAGTTTTTTTAATTTCCTTCCAGGCCAGTTTGACAACTCTGGTACCTGTGCCTAGGAAATTTTATCTACTCTATAAATAAATAAAGTTTTTTGACAGGAACTATTTCTCCAGGGCATAGGAGGCTACTTCCTGGGGTGCTTTTGTGATGTTTATAAAGACATGGAAAACACGTGGATTTGAGGGTAGCCCTGTTTGCATATGCAAATAAATCAGAAAATGTCGTGTACGTACCCTGGTTTTTTGGTGTCAGCTAATGTGACAGGTATTGTTTAACACCCCCTTATCAATATTTTTTCATGAATTCAAACACGTGAGGTTTTACTGGAAAGAAACGTGTATTGCTTTTTAATATACCGAAACTCGCTATTTCTGGGGATTGTGTAATTCTAAAAAAAATTCAGATAAATTTCAATGGTGAAATAAAAGAAGAATGCTTGGTATTAAAATATTAATTCATATCAGTAGAATTGAATGCTATTAACGACATCTGGAGAAATAGGCTTTAAAAGGTTTATATCATATCTTTGTTCGTCTGCACTTAAATTTCAAACACGACAGAATATGTAATTTTTGCCGTAAAAATTCATAAATTCTATATACCTGAGAGACTTACCGTAAAACTTTCAGGAAACTTTCTATGAAGTCTTTTCTGCACCTTAAGTGAAATTTTATGTCGTTCCCAGGTGTTGATCGAGTTTCAGAGAAATTTTCTACGTTGTTATTGATTTTTTTTTTTTTTAAGGAGAAGGGGGGGGGTTGACTTTTTTATTCTAAGCATTTGTTAAAGTGAGTTTGTAAATACATCTACGAACTTGAGCTGGATTGTGACCTTTGGGTCAAGGGGTCAAAGGTCAAGGTCAAAGGTCAAGGTCATCAAAGCATTTCATAAAGAAATATAAAAGTAACGGCCATATCAAGTATACAAGTCATTTGATCATTGCACGCGCGCGAAGGTGCAATGCATGAAAGCTATATCATCGTGACTACACTTTTAATGTGTTTCTATTCTTTGAATTTTGAAACGTTTCATAAAAAAAATTACGACTATATCAAGTAAATCGGTCATTTAACGCATTGCGCGCGCACACGTGCATGCAAGTCCTTGCATTCAAGTTTGATAGTAGCATAATGTAAGAATCCGTCATATCTATTCATATTCTAAATTTCATCCTGTTCTGTTGAGAATCAAAAAAGTTATAGGCATTTAAAGTTTAAGCCAATCAGATCGCAGCACACGTGCATGGGCGTGGTTTCTTGAAAACTTTTATATATCATAGCTTAGGACGTATTAAGGTATGATTATGTTTTAAAATTCAAAGTATTTTGTCAAAAAACAAGTAAGATATTGAGATTTTTGTTTCAGCTAATCAGAGCAAAGCGCACGTGCATGCGCGTGCATGCATGTGCATGATGACCGTAACTTCTTATAGGAGTCTATTGTGTCTGTCTATGTTCTAAATCTTATCGTGGTTGGTTGAAAAACAAGGGAGTTACAGCCATTTGAAGTTTAAGCCAATCAGATTGCAGCGCACGTGCATGCGCATGCTTTCATGACAAATGTTATACATCATGTTGTAGGACATCTTAAAGTATGCTTATATTTTAAATTTCATACCATTTCGTCAAAAAACGGAAAAGATATTGAGATTTTTGTTTCAGCCAATCAGAGCGAAGCGCACGTAAATGCGCGTGAGTTCTTGCTAATTTGACAGTGTCACATTATCTACACTATTAATATATCCTTATATAATGAGTTTCAAAGCATTTCATCGGAAAATGTTAAAGTTATGGCTATATTAAATATATTAGTCATTTCAGTCATTTCACGCGCCCGCACGTGCAGGCGTATGCGCGCAAAATGACCTTCGTTCCGCACACCTACACAACACACCTATTAACCCTAAAAAGGTTTTAGCTCAGTTGGGTGAACAGTTTCTGAGAACACTCGCGGACAAAAAAGTACCGGAGAAGAAATAAGAAGAAAAAAGAATAATAAAATAATAATAATAATAATAAGAAACCGAGTAAAAACAATATGTTCCCAAACTCCGTTTGGGGAACATAACTAGTGCTAATTGTAACGGGGACCGTTACAGATGTTCCCCAAACGCTCCCCAACTCCTTTTTGGTGCCATATTCCCTGTAAGCTTCATTAAATAAGACAAACTCTGTGCATTTTGACTTTAACAACGTTTTCTCAGAAGGTTACCAATTATATTCAAATTTTAGCATTGCACCCGTGCGCATGTGGATGCATGTGTGTTATGATCATATCATCTTGTCTACACTATCTACATATTTTAATATACAATATATTAAAGCATTCAGTCCAAAAGTATGAAAAATCACTCTTTCAAGTGTATTTTTCATTTCACTCGTTCCAAATGCACGCACGTGCGTGCACGTGCATGATGACCATACCTTCTTGTAGGAGTCCCTTATATCTATCTATATTCTAAATCCCATCCTGTTTGGTTGAAAAACAAGGGAGTTATAGCTTTTTCAAGTTTAAGCCAATCAGATTGCAGCACACGTGCATGCGCGTGATTTCATGATTTTTTTCTATATCATATTGTAGGATATCCTAATGCATGATAATGTTTTAAATTTCAAAGCATTTCGTCAAAAAACAAAGTAGATATAGCCATTTAAAGTTTCAGCCAATCAGATTACAGCACGCGGGCATGCGCATGCTTTCATGAAAATTTTTATATATCACGCTGTAGATCTTCATAATGTAGGTCTATGTTCAAAATTTCAAAGGATTATGACAAGAAACAAGAAAGATATTGAGGCTTTAGTTTCAGCCAATCAGAGCGAAGCGCACGCGCATGCGCGTGAGATCTTACTTTTTTGACCATGTCATTTTGTCTATGCTTCTAATATATACTTATAAAATGAGTTTCAAAGCATTTCATCAATAATTTAAATAGTTACGTCTGTATCAATTATATTGGACATTTCTCGTGTTGCACGTGCGAGCTCTTGCAAGCACATGTGCATGCACATGCTTTCATGATAAATCTTATATAACAGGCTGTAGATCTCTCTAATGTATGACTATGTTCAAAATTTCAAATGATTTAATCAAAAAACAAAAAAGATATTGAGACTTTAGTTTCAGCCAATCAGAGCGAAGCACACGTGCATGCGCGTGCGATCTTGCTATTTTGACCATGTCATCTTGTGCATGCTACTAATATATCCTTACATTATAAGTTTCAAAATATTTCGTCACAAAATAGAGAAGTTACGGTTATATCCATTATATATTGGTCATTTTAAGTTTTGCACGTGCGCGCTCTTGCAAGCACGTGCGCGCAAAATGACCTTGATTCCGCAAATCTACATAACATGCCTACTTACCCTAAAAAGGTTTCACCTAAGTCGGATGTGTAATTTACAAGATCACTCGCGGACAAAATTTTCCCAGGAAGAAAAATAAGAATAAGAATGATAATAATAAGAAACAGAGTAAAAACAATATGTTCCCCAACTTCGTTTGGGGAACATAATAAGAAGAAACAGAGTAAAACAATATGTTCCCAAACTCCGTTTGGGGAACATAATAATAAGAAACAGAGTAAAAACAATATGTTCCCCAACTTCGTTTGGGGAACATAATGAGAGATACACCCCCCCCCCCCTCTCCCTTCCGAAAATCCTATGTTCTTTTTTTCAAAATAGTGCCAAAGATTAAAAATTTTGCATTACTAAGTATGTGATGAAACATGTACTAGCCTTATAAGACCATTTGTTATAAAAATATTTGGTTGCCCTCTCTCCCGATCCACTGCCTAGAAATGGCCCGACTCAATTTTATTTACATTCCAATTACAGGATATTTTTTTTTTTTCTTCCGTCAACAAAATGTTTGTTTAAATTTTAATGAATTTTTTCTTCTCACCCATAAATACGGACCGGCACCCAATAATTTTCCCTGAGTTGGGAGGTCCACCAAACGTCATTTTAAGATGGTATAAAATATTTAATTATGTTGATTTTTTATCTTTACTCTGTGAAATTGTAATTTTGACAAAATGGGCAAATAAAAAAAATATTCATTAAATCTCCTATCCCACTGATGAATGATTTTATTCCTTTTCAAATGTTGCTCCGCTGTAATGAAAATTGTAAATGCATGTTTATTTGACACAGTATATACGAGGGGTGATCAAAAAGTAAACGATATCTTAGGTATTTGATAGTTATATTATTGTTGAAATATTCAAGTACATGTATTTTTCAAAGTTTAAATTGGAGATCTTTGATAGCATATTGCTTAATTAAAAACACACTCCTTTTCAAACTTGCTTTCACCGGGCAACATAACATCATATTCAACCATCTGCCTTCCCTCACTAAAACGATCTATCCAATCATTGATTGAATTATTAGGAAGTCATTTGTCTTAAGAAAACTATGAACAAATTCTTATACGTTACTTCAAAGGCATTTCTAAGATATACCATAAAGATTATAGTCGTTTGTTGAATGACCCCAGTTTTTCTCTCCGTTACACTGCGTTAAATGCAGTGTAACGGACAGAAAACCCATGGGTTCCGACGATGTTGAAAGAGTTGCACTGAGACAACCATTTTCGTCACAAGTACCTGCATAATGACGCCATTTTCAGACAGTGACGTCACAAACATGGAGCAAAACTTCAGCATATGCTATTTATAGAACTTGTGTTTGGCTATGTTTCTAATCTGAATTGTGGTTTTGTAGATATAGAGATAGTTCGCGAACTTTTTGATCACCCCTCGTATATACTAGTAGGTACTAAAACAAGGTCATTCATATCGATTTTATGTGTCTAATTTCTTTGTGTTTCATTGGTGATAATTAAAAGTTTGATAGATAACATAAGTTATCTGTGGCAAACCTACAAACTCTTAATTTTTAACTTTGATGGTGCTCATTTTTCCTTACCTGGAATCAAAGAGTTTAAGATTTTTTTTATATCAATATGTACACTATTTAACAACTGTTCGATAATAATACTAAATAAATTACTTCAAGCCACACTATAACACCTTTCCTCTTTTAAAAGTGTTCATATTATTTGAAATATTTTGCAACTGTAATTCTCTTCTACATTTAAAGATTGTTATGTCCCTCCATATTAAGAGGAGGTCTGGAAAACAAAATTCTGTGCTAAAAATAGACCACGTGCTCCTATCCATGAACTACTTTCATGGTTCTTTACACTCTTTTTGAAGACAACGGTACCTTATTTTGAACTTGAAATTATCATTTAAAAGTGCAAAATTTAGACATTTTCTCAACAAATGGTTGTAGAGAGAACATTAATGCACAGTTTGCATATTTTTTTGGATTTTTTAAGGCTCTGCTGAATTCTGTAGTTGCGCAGTTCTAAGGAGCATATCAAAAGCATTTGTCTGCAAAAGTATAGATTATATATACACGACATGCATTCAGTTATGCATATTTATTGTATCTTTATCATAAGGACTTGAAAGTTGATCAAAATGTAATGCATTTTAGCCATTTGAAGAAATGTTTACATTTTGTTCTCATTGCACTAAAGGTGGCCGGACATCTCCCCTTAATTAAAGAATAATTCTCGAATGGGACGCAATATAAAGTTCATCGAAAAATCATTCTGTAATATAACTACATCGTTGAAATTTTTACCACATTTAATAATTTTAAACTTTTATTAAATATATGTACCATCCATTGTTTATTATTTCAATTTTCTAATATTCATGTACATAAATTATGTTGACGTGTTTCTGCCACCATACATGCAAGATGATTTATATCAACATGCAACATGCTGATGTAGACAGGCGACTTATTTGTGTCAACATCCGCATGTTGTTAGTTGATATAAATATCTCTCAGGTTGATATACATATATTCCCATTTCTAATTTTTTTTCTCTTGATAATTCTTTGAAAGTTAGCGGAGTCGATTTCTTGATAATTACACCGGAATGTAAATTAGGCAGGTCGATAGGTCAGGAGCTAAGGAGGCCTAATATGCATGGAAATCTTATGCGCATCTGTCTCTGTATCTTTCGATGATGCCCTGGCAAACTATAATAACTACATTGTAGACAGCGATTCCCGTTATGCATAAATTATCCCATGTTTCCCACAATCATTGATGTCCCTGGCAAACTATACTAACTAGACAGTGATTCCTAATATTTACATTTCATTGTAAAAATAAAATTGTAGATTTAGACTTTATAAATATAGACATAGATTTAAATTACACGAGGACTCCCATGTCATTTTCAATTGTCCTCTCCCTATGTTGTCAAACTCAAAGGCAGCCGCACGAGATTTACATGCATATTTGGCCTCCTTAGCGTCAGACACAGAGACAGATGCGCATGAGATTTGCATGCATATTAGGCCTCCTTAGCTCCTGACCTATCGACCTGCCTAATTTACATTCCGGTGGAATTATCAAGAAATCGACTCCGCTAACTTTCAAAGAATTATCAAGAGAAAAAAAAATTAGAAATGGAAATATTAATAGATTAATCCTGCATGTAAAAACAAAACTAATTTGCATGCCAAGAAAGTCCTGTTGAAACTTGAATTGTGATGTTTGATACTTGCATTGGATTAGTTAACATACATTGTACTCATATTAGAATTATATTCTTCTTGTGATTTAATAACATGTTGTCACAGCTGTCTAGCGGATTTATTGCCTAATTTATCACAAAATTAAAATACAACTCAAATCCTTTTTGTGGACCATGTTTTTTTTAAAACATTAGGAAAAGTTATTGCCATGAGTAATACGTATCATAGATTAAATAACTTAAAGAAAACTGTGACATATTGTCAAGAACCAATCAGATTGCGCATTGTGGTAGCATATTATAATGAGGTATAATTCCAATCTTCATTTTATCTATTGATTTCCTGTGTTTTGATTGACGAGAACACGTTCCAGAAAATTTTTACACATCGATAAATTCTTTCAATCAGAACTACTTTCTTGATGACACTACTAGGTTATCGTATAAACAATGAAAGCAGTTATTTCTGGGTCTGTTCTGGCTAAATAATGAATACAAGAAACTTTAAATTTAATTAGGGCTTAAACAAAACTGGCAACATACTAGACTGCCTAACTGATGGACGCCGTGAAAATGTTTATGTCACTGTCCGATCACGAGTGTGAATTTTAAAAATCGCTGTCTCAACGTTCATACGTAGAAAATAAGCTCAGTCTGTATCGTTTTGACAGGGAAAAGAAACGTACCTCAAACTCTTGCCCTATAAGCATCAAATTCATATTAACTTTCTATATTGTTCCTCAAAATATTTGAATAAACAAGTGCAAATTGAAGGCGTCGTCGGTCTGCAAGTTTCGCTATGTAAGAGTTGTTGTTTATGTCAACATGGCCATGGTCAAATGACGAACTATTCTGAAGTAAACCCGTATTTACGATATTTGTTAACTTAAACAACATTCGATAAGTTTCTATATAAGTTTATTTATTGATTGTTTTGACAATTTCAGTTGAACTCTATCGAAATTCATGTCGATTACGTTTCTTTGCGGTAATAAGTATTCCTGCGTCGTACAGAAAAAACGGATTGTATGGAGTCCTCAAAGAGAAATAATTTAAATAATTTTAAAAATTTGTTATTGGAATTATAAATATTAAACGTTCTTTTTGAAAAATTACAATAATGTGTAAACTCATAAAGAAGTAGGCAAATAAGAATAAAAGATACTTCGCACTTTTATTTAGTTTTCCATAAAAGAAAAGTTTACATATCGATAGAACCAATCAAAAAGAACGTTGTAAGCATATAATAAGATATAAGATATATATAAAAAAAATATAGAAGATAAAGAGGTAAAATTTACCCTGTCTATCAAATAGTATAATAAAGAAAGGAAGTGGCTACGATTTTTATGAAATTTTAATGTCTGATGAGGAATTATATTCCCAAAAAGTAAGACAAGATTTTCCAAGGCAATTCAACACTCCATTATTTCAGTTTGTTCATTAACATATTCATAAATATAAAAATTATAAGAAATGTGAAAACTTGACTATGTAATTAATTTCAATGTATCTATTTGAGAAATTCAATGTATTTAAGCTAATGAAAAGATGTACACATTTGACTTTTATTTATACCCCCCCCCCCCCCAAAAAAAAAAAAAAAAAAGAAAATCCTATTCATATGACTTCTCGCTCTCAATTTTCACACAAATAAATAAAATAAAGTAAAAATAGTATATTTTGTATCGATTAAAATGCAACCAAAAAATTTTCGGTGTCTTTTAATAAAAATTTCCATGCTAAATTGATTTAAAAATATACTCAACTTCAATTAGCTATTTTCAAACTGTTTTCCGTGGGTATTTATTTAATCTTATTTTATTTTCTTCTTTATAATAACGTTGGTATTCTATTATGGAAGAGATATACAATTATGACTCGCTTATACTGTACTCTTTAACTGTTAGGAGTAATTTATATTTCAGGAGAAAGGGACGCCATACATTTCTCAGTAAAAATACATAACACGGCGTTAGTCGTTTAATTTCTGCACAAATTAAAATTAAGTATATATGGAATACTTTAATGGGAAATAAAGACAAACGAAGTGTAGTTGTTTGTTTTTAGAAATTATATTGAAAAATAATATAGCCATTGTGTCCTCTTTGTTACCCCAGCAGTGTTTGTCGTGTGATTTTAAACTTATTCGAAACGGGTATTCTCTCCGACCTGTTACAGTAGTGAATTTAGGATTCAATCCCATCTCTCAATTTAAGAAAGCTTATCAGATCAACGAACATTGAAGATTCTGTCTTCAAAATCCGCACCCCGAAGATGTCACCATTCCGCGCCCCCGATATGATGTTGGGTTATGCATGTTGTTTACGGTTTCGGCGAGGAGGTCCTTTGAATAAATTGATATCCAGTAGCATGAAAGAACGAGGGCGCTTTTGATTGGCATTCGGCAGGAACCTGGGCTTACTTGAAAAGTGAAAAATTTATTGACATGTCACATGAAATTTTAACTTTTTTTTTTAAATTTTTCGGGTTCCTGTGCAACAGGAAGGGAAAATATTTTCCCGAAATTGAGCTTTGATTTGCTAAAAAAATAGCTTGAAAATTGGCCATATCAGACATTTGGTACAAATTGGTACTTTTTTAAACACATTTTTCTAAAAATTTTCTATGTCTGGGTCTTCTCTCCATAATTTTGAAACGTCATTTGCGTGTATTTTAATTAAAAGAAATACACTTTTTTGAAAAATGGAGAGAAACCCAGAGCCAGAAAAAAGAACTTTTCCCCCAAAAAAACCAAATGTGTCAATGTGGTGCGTTTTTGTCCTTTTTAAAAAAAATTGTGTATGTGTAGCGGTTATAGCTCAGTTAGTTAGGCTACCTGTTCAGTGCACTCGAAGCGAAAACTTTTTGGCTCGAGCCTGGCATGGGGCGTTATTTTTTTTTTTATTCAGGCAAAAAACCATTTATTTTTTCAGTTTCGTTTTATGTACTATGTATTAAAACTTTGAATTAAATAAATTTTGGTTCAGTTTGGTTCTCAAGCGAAATAAATTCTATTATCCCGCTTCAGACAAGTTTGTAGACAATTGATTGGATGAGAGCTCATCACATGACGCCCTGAAATTTTCAATATTACGTCTCCGAGCAGGGGGTGTATTAAAAATCGGGCACGCGATTCCGTTCGCAGCGTTGTTATTGTAAATAAAAATGGCGGCTAATAAACGGTTTACGTAGGTAGTTTAGTTAAATTTCTTGTTCTGTAACGATATTTTATGTTGAATGTTATTGGATTAAAACTTAATTTTTTCATAATATGCAAAAAATATTTTTTTATATTGATAAAAGGGCTTCAGCGGGATTAATTCGTAACACAGTCAGTTAGTG